>NC_142009.1:259482701-259640778 GCF_049901735.1 Notechis scutatus | reverse complement strand
CAGCTTAACTAAATTTAATACAGATGAAGCTGATAGAATAAGACACCAAGTCACTTAACATCCTATGCACAAGCAAACCACCCAAAAGCAACTTGCACAAAGAGGAACTAAAAGCCCTGCAAGCCCTAAGGAACGACAGCAGCATAATCATACTTCCAGAGATGAACACCCTTTGAATGGTGTGGGAATAGGAATGGATTTCCAGAGAAAAATTGCAGACTACAGGAACCAGGAGCACTACTCAGGTGACCTTGAGATAAACCTCCAACTGCTTCAACAAAAATGGCCAGTTGTCTGCAAAGAATATAAACCCTTCCATTCTGCATCATCCTGTTGGAAGAATTATCCTTCTGGGTTTAGTTCCAAGTGGGGAAAAAGACACTGGAGACATGGAGGCTGTTTGGAAAGATGGTTTAATGGTGGACAGGACCACATGGCTTGGAGCTCCAAAGTGAAAAGGATAATCACATGCTGCAAGATGTTGGGTAAAGGGAAAGAAAGGTGGGCCATGATGCTGAGAGACCCTTATAAACCCTCTGTTGGGCCCCACCTTAGTGTTTCCTGTTCCTGTGCAAGAAATGTATCCCATTTGCTGTCAAATTCCCAGGGGCAGAGGTCTTAACTTTGTAGGTTTTGTCTGGACCACGTGGTTTCACCTGAGTGGTGGCTGATGCAATCTTCCCAGGCCAGGTGGTGAGATGGGTAGAGGCCTTTGTTATGTAGAGTACTCTGGCCTAGGCCTTAATGGCCCACTAGCAAAGGTGGGGGGGGGGACTGAGTTTCTGCTTCTGAGTTTTTATTCTTTTTTAGGGGAAATATTCTGCCTTTTTAATATTTCCCAGGGTATTTCATTTTTCTAGGAGAGGGGTAGGTGCTAACTTCCTACAATCCTGTCAGAGCTGAAGAAGCTTCTTGGATGAGAAGCGAAACGTCTTCAAAGAAAAAACAAGTCCAGTTGCCTCTTGAAAAAGCACCTTTGGGACTGCACCCTACTGTTTATGCTTTGGGACAACATTAAGACCTACCTCCTTGCGGCTTAGTGTCAAAGTATAGAAAACAAGAGAGAGCTTTTGGAGAGGTTATATACAAAGCCTAGCTTAAGGACAAACTCAGCTTCAGTTTCAGTCTGGGGCGCCGCCCTTAGAAAAGAGACACCAGGCTTAGTAAGATAAAAAAAATTGCAAGCAAACTGCCCATCCCTGATAATTTACCACGGGGCGGAGGGGGGGGGGGAAGGCCCCGAGGCGCACTTTCCGGCAGGTCTAGGGCCTCCCTCCTCTCGGGCCAGACCTTTAGGCCTTTAGGCGCGCTGATCCCTCCTCCCACCTTGTTTTGATAACAAACCCGCGTGGGGAGGGAAGAAGCACGCGCCTGCCGCGCGCAGGTAACAGGCTGTGGGCGGGCTTCCTTCAGCGTGGCTCAATCCGAGCGAAGTAAGGGGCGGAGCCTCGGGCCGGGAGCAAAGAGCCAGCAGGGCAAGCGTCAAGATGGCGGACGTCGCTGAGCAGGACTTGACGACCCTCAGCCTGGAGCAGTTGCCCACTGACCCGCTATTACTCATCCTAAGCTTCCTGGATTACAAAGACCTCATGAGGTGGGGGCACCGCCGGGAACGGGTTGGTGGGAGCTGAGCCCGAGCCCGTGGCATGACTGACCCGCCCCTTACTTTCCCCTGCAGCACCAGCCATTGGGAAAGAAGGGAGGCGAAGGGCGATGGTGTCTTCTTAGGAGAGGCGCGGGGGAGAAAATAGAGAAGCCAGCTCGGTGGCTTCGTCCCCGTCCCCCCAAAAAAGGATGGGGATTGGAAGGCTTGTTTAGGGAGGGTGGGGGTATCTCGAGGGTCTCCGAGCAGGCTGGAGATGGGGATTGGTGTCGAAAGAAGGGTGAGGTTTCCTTGAGATCGAGCGAACCGGGGCAAGTGGCTTTTCCGTGGGGCAGGAAGCTGGGCAGAGGCCTCGATGTGGGAAGGGGGGGGGGAGCATTTATTTCTGATGTTGCGAGCTGCAGAGCTGAAGAGGCTTTTCCTTGCCAGGGCATCAAGGAACCTTCCAAGCGCCTCCCTTTGCTGATGGACAGGTTTCTTTCATCAGGCTTGCATGTATCAACAGGTGCTTGCATTATTCACTGCGTTAAAACGGGCCTTGCCCTTGTGATACGGTATTTAAGGCTTTGCTGAGAAAGAGAAACCCAATTAGTAGAATTATTAGTGGGGGGGACTCGTCATTCCCACTGTAGGACGTTGTTGAATTGACTCAGAACGGGTTTAGTGCCAGTGTCCTGATGTAATTTTCTAGTGATGATTTTAAATGAACCACCTTTTGTAATGGAAAACATATCAGCTCCTACAGTTGATGGGAGAAAGAAGGAACTACTTAACCTTTCAAATATTTTTTCTTCTGTGAGATTGCTCCCCTCCAAAATAACAGGGAAAGAAGTCTTTTGAAAATAGTGAAAAAAGTAGTGAAAATAAAAATGAGTTGTCTTTCAGTTAGTGTCTAGTCCCAAACATGCTTTTTCAAGAGGCAACTGGACATTCTGGTTTTTCTTTGAAGAGATTTCACATGTCATTGAAGAAACTTCTTCAGCTCTTGGATGAGCTGGAGACTTCTTGGATGAGAAGTGAAATGTCATAAAGAAAAACCAGAAAGTCCAGTTGCCCCTTGAAAAAGCACCTTTGGGACAACCATGACCTGAATATCTCCATAGTGTTTATACAGGGAAAACAATATCAAGCAAAATTGAAAGTGGTCCCTCAGTGGTTACTTTGGCCACTAAATAACTTAACAGTGAATTGCATAGTGAACATCTGATTAAAATTATAGGATAAATGTTTTGACATGGTATGATCTGCAATGGTGCTTCATTATTTCTAACTATTAATGACACCACCAAATAGATTGTTCCTTGAGGGTACAACATTTGATGTGTTGGCAGAATTTTATATAAAATAGTGAGTTTGACATTCAAAATTATAAATGGAAATTAAGGGTAAATATGTTTGCATTATTTATTGAAAACTAAGGAAGTAATACATTTCCAGTAGTGGGAAAATTTTCTTTCTTTTTTAACAATTCTCATGCTTCCTTATCATGAGAATCCAGATCAATGCTGACAACTTCTTTAAATATTGAATCCTTAAAGCTTTAGAAAAAGAAACTAAGTGATCAAATATATATCTAGAAGTTCGGCTTCTAAATAATTTAATGTGTGATCATTTAAAAACCAAGTATTAAATATCTACTACATAAAACATGTTACTTTTAATTTCCAATCTGGGAGGTTTTTAGCTTCATTCTCTTCTGTGTAATAAAAACTACCTTAGCATTAACATTAAATTTAATCCGATACCTCTTTGTTGCAGTTGCTGTTTTGTAAGTCGTAGATTAAATCAACTTTCAGTCCACGATCCATTATGGAAAAGGCACTGTAAGAAATACTGGCTTCTTTCTGAGTAAGTGTGGATAATATTTCAGTTTGCATAAAATAAAAAATGGCTTATACTTTTTATCCAATACAAGTTAATAATTGTAATATGGAAAAACAAGGCTTTGAAATTGTTTCTAGGTGTAACCATCTGAATTATTTGCTATTATTATTTGAAATATAAGTATTTATAAATATATATGTATATGTATATGCTTATGTACTAATTATAAGTAATTATAAATATGTGTATACTTTTATATCTATATTTACATACTATAATATGCATTTATGGGCATAAGTATAGATACATTTATATCTATATTTTCATACATTTATATCTATACTTACTCTCCATGGAGTTTTTGCTCCATTTGATATATTAATTATGTTAATTCCTTATGCTCTGTGTGAGATTTAAGAGGATAAATATGTGTGTGGGCAGACTGTGATATTTTACAATATTGAATTAAGAGTTGAGGTTTTGTAATGCTTCTAAATATCAATTTGACATGATCAAATGTATTCTTGAGGAATAGCTTCTAAAACAATTAGTTCTTCTCCAGGTGTACTAGAATAGTTTAAATTTGTTAGACCAGATGATTCAGTGGTCAATAGATCTGGGCTGATCTCACTATTTTTGTAAACTATCTTGATTTAATTAAAAGAGTATAGAGAGTTTTGAGTTCACATTTAGCAAGCAATAACTATTTCAGGCTCAGATTAATGAAATTTCAATTTTGAAACAGGTTTTCTAATCTTACCTACAGCGTCACTGTACATAAGGTACAGTATAAATGTGGCATTGATATTACCACTTGCTGCTTATGGAATGGAATAGAATTAGAATTAGAATTAGAATTAGAATTAGAATTAGAATTAGAATAGAATAGAATAGAATAGAATAGAATAGAATAGAATTCTTTATTGGCCAAGTGTGATTGGACACACAAGGAATTTGTCTTGGTGCAAATGCTCTCAGTGTACATAAAAGAAAAGATACATTCGTCAAGAGTCAAGAATTATAAGGTACAACACTTAATGATAGTCATAGGGTACAATAAGCAATCAAATCATACTAGGAAACAGTCAATATAAATCGTAAGGATACAAGCCACAAAGTTAGTCATACAGTCACAAGTGGGAGGGGGTGGGTGATAAGGAGTGATGAGAAGATTAATAGTAATAGTAGTGCAGACTTTGTAAATAGTTGGACAGTGTTGAGGGAAATATTTGTTTAGCAGAGTGATGACATTTGGGGAAAAACTGTTCTTGTGTCTCTTTGTTCTGGTGTGCAGTGCTCTATAGCGTCGTTTTGAGGGTAGAAGTTGAAACAATTTATGTCCGGGATGTGAGGGTTTTATAAATATTTTCACAGCCCTCTTTTTGACTCATGCAGTATACAAGTCCTCGATTAAAGGCAGGTTGGTAGTAATTGTTTTTTCTGCAGTCCTAATTATCCTCTGAAGTCTGTGTCTGTCCTGTTGGGTTGCAGAACCAAACCAGACACTTATAGAGGTGCAGATGACAGACTCAGTGAATGTACATATTTGATTTTTTTTAGAGCTGAGAAGTCTCGAACAACTAAGAGCTGGAAAGCAATTTTCATAGATATGTATGCTGATTTGGGAACATATATTCAGTATTATGCTACACTTAAAAAAGCCTGGGATGATTTGGAAAAATATTTGTTGCAGCATTGTCCTCGGATGATTAGTTCTTTGAAAGGTATTGTTAATATACTTGATATTTTGAAAAGCTTTGTACCTTGATTTTTCTTTTCAAATTTTGAATTTAACTTTGGCATTTTTATATAAGAAACTCAATAACAACTATTGGCGAGTGTTATAATTCTATAATTCCAACAGGAGCCAGGAATGCCAAGATTGCTGCTGTTAAGCTATGTGGTCATGTGACATTGTATTTTATTACATCACATAGTGACAAAAATTCCAGTCATAATTGCCATCATAACCAAAGAACTACCTGTAGTTATTTTGGAAGTAAAATAATTTATTCACTTCTGGTTTATAGGAATGTGCAAAGCATTCCAAAGAGATGCTCTGAAGAGTTGAGGAGCACAAATGAAACGCTTTTCTTCACATCAATAATACAACTCTTTCAGTGTGAAGGGAAGGGAAGCAGTGCACACACATGAACACAAAGATAGACTTAGAAACTTTCATGTGGGCTTTATTGAAGAAGCATCTGATTTAAAATTTTCAATAGAGATGCTCTTTTTGTGTCCCACAGGTTACATCTGAAAATGAGCCTGACACAATTGTTGGAGTTGCTGACTTCTGTGGGACTTGCTGAGCAGTTTAGCATTGGGTCTTAGATTGTTGCTTGTTTATATTGTGTGAAATCATGTATGAAAACTTGTAACTTCTTAATATGACAGACAGTGTTCAGGAAGATGATCTGGATGCAGTGGAAGCACAGATTGGTTGCAAATTACCTGATGATTATCGATGTTCATTTCGAATCCATAATGGACAGAAGCTGGTTGTCCCAGGGTGAGAGATTAAAATTCATTGTATTTGCTCTTTGGAATTAATTTTATGCACAAGAATTCAAAAATTACATTAATGTTCTTAAGCATATTTTTAAACTTTTTTTATACAAAGGTTGATGGGAAGCATGGCACTCTCCAATCACTATCGCTCTGAAGATTTATTGGACATTGACACGGCAGCTGGGGGCTTTCAGCAGCGACTAGGACTGAAGCAATGCCTTCCCTTAACCTTTTGCATTCACACTGGATTGAGTCAATACATGGCTCTTGAGAGCATGGAGGGGCGCAATAAGTATGAAATCTTCTACCAATGTCCAGTAAGAAAGATTTCAAATATATATTTTAGATAGCAATAACGCAGCTCACACACTTCATGAAATTGATACATAACCATGGATGTAATTTGACTGTGTTTGTAGAATATTTGAAGTCAGCTGCTCTTTCATCTGATTTCCCCCACCCCCCTTTCCATCAGTGGCAAAAGGTCACATGAATGTTTAGAAGTTGTAACTGGTGGAGAGGAAACAGGTTTGAGAGGATAGCAAGGGCTCTTAACGGCTGTCAAAAAAGTGAAAATTAATTAGGCTGTTGAAAAAAACCTTTTGCATCAAGATCAACAGTCGGAGGAACTGCTAGATGAGAACTGTGAGTAGGAAATCAGAAAATATTGCATGGTGATTAGGAATAGACTGACAAATCATAATGTAATGGTATAGTTATAGCTATAGTTTTTACTTAGTATATTATTAAGAAAATGTATACTTGAATAACTTGAAAATTTTGTAGACGATAATGCTCTGCTGATTTTTATAAATATTGGCATAAAGATTTATCTATAGTAATTACATTGCTTGTCAATAGAATAAAAATCAAATGTAGCATCTCTTTATTATGCTAAGGTATAAAAATCAGTTCTGTGATTTTCGCAACAGATTGTTCGTATATCCCTGATAACATAGGATTTTGCTTAATGGTAGAAGAATGTTTATTATATTTTGAATTTATTCAAGGTAAATTTCCAGTAACTTCTTTTACATTGTGAAAATCACATCTGGTCTGCTTGCCAGTACATCCTGTTTTTAGTTCCCGTAAAAGGAGAAACCTCTCAGAATTCCTGAAACCAAAACTTTCATTTTCCAAACATATTATAATATAACTTTTCCATCTATATAATACTAAGATCTTTTTTTCCCTTTGTAATTAATTGAATTTTGCATCAATATTTTAAACTATAAATCTTGGGTGTAAAGTTACTTCTATAGTAATAGTACAATTCATTAGCATATTCTAAAATATGACTGTTCTTTGCTTGTTTTAGGATTGAAACCTCAGTGCATCCTAGCAAGATATTGTAATTTGCTTTAAACTAGAATAACAATATTTAAAAAGTTATGAATTTAAAGGATTTAATTCATGTATTTTTAGTTATTTTTCAAACTATCTTCTTGATAATATAGCAAAATTAAATTTTCCAGTTTAGTTTGCTAAATTATTCTAAATGTTAGTAGCAAACAATATATTTGCACAACACACTTTTTAAAAAGAGAGTATATAGAACTAAAACTATAAAAACTTGACTGAAATCTTACTGCTGTTTATGCCTTTTAAAAATATTTATTTTAGGATACAAATAACCTGTTTCATTTTATTTGAAGGATCAAATGGCCCGTAATCCATCTGCAATTGATATGTTTATCACAGGTAAATATGTTTTGGAACTCTAATGGAGAAACATTTTCAAGAGGAATAACGGGAAGACGATAATTAGGATGATGAGCAACATATATATGCTTATTCCCAACAGATGCTCAACATGTCTGCTTTATTACTGTGTGTCTTTACAGCAGCCTAGTAAATAAAGTGAGTCAACTATTGGATCAACTACAGATGAGATTATAGTCTAACATAATTGAAACTCATCTGATTGGAGAAGGTTGATTGGCAGCTATTTAAGCAAAGATTCAGGAAATAACTTCTATGGAACCACAATTCTCATCATGTATTCCCTACTCTAAAACTTTGTCCAGGTTATTACAAAGCTTTGAAAACTAATTTCCAATCCATCTTTCTACCCCAGGGGTGTCTTTTACTGTGACATTCTAGTTCTACATAAAGAGTGAACTATTCAGTCTTTACTATGTCACTTTGATGTTTATGTTCATAAATTATTAATTAATATTGTATCAGCTTAATCAGATACCTAACTTGTTTATAGTTAACTTGTCCATCAAAGAGACAATATATATATTCCAAGGAAGACTTGAGTTTTATAGATTTTATTGAAGATCTAATCAATTGATCCTGTGTTTTTTTTTCTTGTAAACTTGTTTTTCCTTCTTCAACATCTAGGTAATTCCTATTTGGAGTGGTTCACCTCCTATGTTAACAATGTAATAACAGGTGCCTATCCAATCATCCGAGACCAGATTTTCAGGTATTATAAATTTAGTTTACAATACAATACTGCTACAATACAGTATACAATATTATATTGTGATTAAGAAAAAAACAATGGAAATTTGTATAAATGTAAATATTGATAGTATTTAGGTATAGTAATATATAAATGAGAAAGCAAAGGTTTTGTACTACAGATTACAGAAACAAAGCCTCATAGTCTTCTAAAAAGTATTAATAATATGCGAGACTATTGAAAGAGATATTTTACTACATTTTATAAAATGATTCTAATATTCTTTAAATAATATTACATTTTTAATGAAAAACCCATGTTATCATTTATCTGTAATACAAAAAAGCAGGCTGTTAGGAAAAATGTTTTCCTAATATACAGATAGTCCTTGACTTACAACCATAATTAAGCCCAAAATTTATGTTGCTGAGAAATTTGTTAAGTGAGTTTTGCCCCATTTTATGACTTTTCTTGTCCCATTTGTTAACTGGATCACTGCAGTTGTTAAATTAATAATATGGTTAAGTGAATCTGGTTTCATCATTGACTTTACTCGTCAGAAGGTCACAAAGGGAGATCCCGTGACCCTGGGACTCTGCAGCTGTCATAAATGTGAGGTGTCAAGCATCCTAATATAAATCACGTGGCTATTGGGATGCTGCAATGGTCATAAGTGTAAAAAATGGTTATAGGTCACTTTTTTCAGTGCCGTCACTTTGAACGGTCACTAAATGAATTGTCATAAGTTAATGACTACCTGTATTGTTTTGTGCTAAACAAAAGTAATGCTAAGGTTATGACAGAGGAAGTCATTCTTGGTAGAAGCTCCTTTTCTCTGAAATAAATTGCCCTTACCTACCCACTCCTCATCCCAGCAAGAATGGCTCCTCCTATCATCACTTTCTAGATATTTGTTAAAATATCTAGAAAGGCCTTTGGAGATTGACTTATCAGCTTTAGAAGTGGGGAATGTAATGTTGACATTAATTACTATATTATTTTTGTTATAAGTGATTGCTGTGATGCTGTTCCTCATTAAGTTGGGAGCCCCACCGATTATGCAGGGTTTTCAAAATTGTACAGGCAAGGCATCATGCTGTACAGTTTAGATGATTCTAGAATAGGTACAGTTCAGCTCTCTGAATGGCAGATGTAGCTGCTCTCGGAAACTTAGCTTTCCAGCCCTAGTTTTAAGTAATATCTTCATGATATTCATAAGTATCTGTAATGATGAAAAGTAGATGTGAGGAAATATCCATTTCAATATTTAGATGTGAATACAGTAGAAATAGCAGGTGTATTAATAGCAGGTGTATTCAATACAGGAGGTGTATTGAATAAAGTATAAAATGCACTATTTGCAACATGTAATGCTGGCTTTAATCTTTCAATATTTATTCCTTTACATATCAGATAAGAAAATTTTACTTTTTCATTTGCTAGATATGTTCATGAAAAGGACTGTGTAGCCAAAACAGGAGATATTACTGTTTCAGTTTCCACATCTTTCCTACCTGAACTCAGCTCTGTGCATCCGCCTCATTACTTCTTCACTTACAGAATCAGGTAAAATTAGTACAAATATGTTATTGAACGGTTACTACATGTTTTAATTGCTAAAAATATTTTAAAATATTTAAATGTTTTTAAGAATAATTGAAAACATGTGCCAATATTTTGATCCACTTGAGAACCCAAACTAAGTTTTTGGATTGTTTTGCAGTGTAGAACGTTTGTCAAAAAACCATTCCAGTTCAGCATTTTTTTCCTGTAATAATCATGCCGTGTTTCTCATATAATAAGGCGGGTCTTATTTTTTTGAGCCCGAAAAAATGGCTGGGCCGTCTTTTCGGGGGTGACTTAATTCCCCCCTTGCATGTTTGGGCGGGCGGGCAGCGACAGCTTGGATGTTGACCTCGGCGTTGGTGGGGCACTTCGTATCGGGGTCAATGCAGGCAGCACCATATCCGGGTGTGCAACAAAAGTACTTTCTAATGGCAAGCGCCCCCACCATTCCCCCCATTTCGCATGTTTTAATATAGGCCTTAATTTTGGGGGGGGCTTAATTTCATTTCATGCCTATAAAACATGCTGGGACTTCCTATTGGGGGAGGCCGTATTGTTGGAGAAACAGGGTATGTCTCCACAAGTGTTAAGTTGGTTTCCTTAGTGTACAGGTAGTCCTCAACTTACAACAGTTCATTTAGTGACCGTTCAGAAGTTACAATGGCACTGAAAAAAGTGACTTATGAGCATTTTTCAGTTATGACTTTTGTAGCATCCCCACGGTCACCCAATCAAAATTTGGACCCTTGGTAGCTGACTCACATTTATGATGGTTGCAGTGTCATGTGATCACTTTTTGCGACTTTCTGACAAGCAAAGTCAATGGGGAAGCCAGACTCACTTAAGAACCAGTTTACTAACTTATCAATTGAAGTCATTCAGTTAACAACTGAGGTAAGAAAGGTGTAATATCGGGCAAAACTCACTTAACAGATGTCTTAGTTAACAACAGAAATATTGGGTTCAATTGTAGTCGTAAGTCAAGGACTACCTATCCTTTTTTCTTAAACACTTTACTTGCATTTCCAATACACTCAAAATATATTTATCTCCATAGGAAAATGCTTCTTATTGCCTCTTATAGTATGTGGTTTTGTAATATGGTTCTACATCTGTCATAGCCATTTATCACAGAATGATCATGATAGAATACATATGGTACTTTCTGGCTATTTTATTAATATATTTTTCTTATATGATACTTTAAAAAAAAGATCCTCAACATTTTTTACTGTATCACTGAGGAATATGTGATGCTGTATACTGTATATGAAAAGCAGAATGTCTGCTATTTACTTTCACTTTTTCAAAAATGGTTATTTCTTTTTTTAAATGCCTATATTCTCAAATTGCATTGCATTCATAAGTTGATATGTAATGTAGATAGCATACATCCTGCTTCCTTTGCAAAAATATTTCCACAAGAGTTAAGGATTAATATTTCTGGGCAATGTATGCTGCTATGCTGTGTAAAAGACCCATTTCTAAAAGAAGTATTTTGTGTAATTTATTAGAATTGAGATGTCCAAAGATGCACTTCCAGAGAAGGCTTGTCAATTAGATAGCCGGTATTGGAGAATAACAAATGCCAAAGGTGATGTGGAGGAGGTTCAGGGTCCTGGAGTAGTAGGTAAGGGACATTGTTTCAAAATGTTGACTAAATGAAGAAATGATTGGTTGATTTTCTCAAAATAATAAAGGTGTTTGATTAAATTATGTTAGTTTAAAGAAAAAAAATACTGCTGTGGTATCTCAGTCTAGAATCTATTTCAAAATAGATGAAGTCTTATACATCCATGTTCAGATTAAATTTAAATTTCAGTATTCTGATTGTCATAAAGCAGTGGCGTCATACTCAAGGCCCAGGAACAGAATCAGGTCCCCAGGGTGCTTAGATCTAGCCCATGGGGCTACCCTGGAAACAGTGAAGGATTGGCCCACAGTGCGTCTGCCAGTGAAAATGGAGCTTCAGAGAGCCGCACATAGCCCTCCAGAGCTCAATTTTCACTGGCAGAGGGTAGCTGGAAGCCATAGCAGCCAAAAATGGAGCTTTTTGCTGGCAGAGCACTCGGGCCATCACAGGCACCCCTGAAATGAGTAATGTCATGCTGGCCACGTCTGACCCTGGCCAAATATACACACATACCAACGTCAAACAACCCTGATGCGGCCATCAATGAAATTTTTATTTATTTATTTTATTTATTTATTTGATTTGCCAATTGTTTACAAGATAATAAGTATAAATGTATACATAGTTGTGAATACATGAAATGGGTACATATAAGAAAAATAAAAGAATAAGAGAAACAATAGGACAGGGACGGTAGGCACGTTGGTGCGCTTATGCACGATACCCCTGTCATACCCCTGACATAGATATCCCTGTCATAGAGCAACAAGGAAATCCGTAAGAAATGCACGACATCTTATTTGTTTCAAATCACTATTTGTTACAAGCTATTGAATCACATTTTAAAATAATGATTTAATCCTAACATAATTTGACCTTAATTTAAGTGTACTTGACTCTAAAGTTCTCTGATCATTTTATTTCTGCAGGAGAATTTCCAATAATTAGTCCTGGTCGAGTCTATGAGTATACTAGTTGTACTACATTTCCTACTACATCAGGATACATGGAAGGATACTATACATTCCATTGTCTATACTACAAAGATAGATATTTTAATGTTACCATTCCTAGATTTCACATGGTTTGCCCAACATTCAAAGTATCCATAGCACGTATGGTAAGTTGAAGCAACCTGGTTTAGGCAATAATTTTTATATCTGGTCCCTAAGTACTAATAGATGTGTATATTTAAAATAGTATTCTTTTTGCATAAAAATTATCAAACAAGCCAACATCCTCTGTGAACAGACTTCTCATTGCTTTCATCAAACTAATCTCCAGCTTCCCTGTTCCATTATAGGATGGTCATAATTGTGTACAATTTATAGCTTTCAGAATCAGTCATCAACTAATGTACTTCAAATTGGATGTTCAACAATCTAATTTGATTTCTGATAGTAAATATGTGTTAAACATGCAGAATGGAGGATCTATAAGAGCTATGTAATTTCATTTCAAAATATAATCCAACAAGATGAATTTTAGATAAATGATTAATATATAATTACAATAGTACTTACATTAATAGCTGAGAATGAAATATTTTTGACAGGATTACAGGATTTTGACAGGATTTTGGACTACATTTCTAGTGACAGTCATTTATATTTAGGTACTCTATAATGGTGTAAATCAGACTATCAAACTGGCAACCTGTGGGCCAGATGAGTCACTCACAGGCCACGTCTACCCTGCAAAAGCAAAAAACATTGTGATACATCACAATACGTCACATGACGCAATCCAGTTTGACACCCGTAGCATAAATAAAAAAGGTCTTGTCTTGATGTACTTTGTTAAAAAAACTGATTAATGTTGTTCTCTGAAATTATTAAGGTAGAGTTCATAAAACATTTAAAAGCATTCCAATACATAATAAAATATCCTATACAGTATTTTAATAAAAACTGATGTGCATGAATATTTTACTCATTGGACCTTCTACAAAAATTGGAATTGGCTGATTAAGAAACAGAATATTAGATTTAGATTCAGGTTTATATCCTATTTTGTCAAGAATTCATGTTTGCTTTCTATTTACCTGCATGGCCTACTTAACAGACAGTTGAGTTCCAATTATTTAGGCACTTTACATAATTGAGAAATATTGTACATAATTGAGTAGTGATTTCTAGTATATTCAACAGTTTTTTGTAAGTTACAATTTGTTTGGGATATATTAAAATGTTCTGTTTAGATTTATTATTTGATAAGTAGAATATGGCAGTAGTGAGAATTTAGTCAAATATTTAGCCAGCCAATTGTGAAATCAAGTTAAAAGTATATGGATGTCACAAAAAGCAAAAATTAACTTCTTTATGGTTCTGTTATTGTGTTTTACTGAGATGGTAATGTAAGCATTAGAGTCAGTTTGATGGAATGGTTGAAGGCATCAGGTTAGAAACTGGGAGACTGTGACTTCTAATTTCGCCTTAGGCACAAAGCCAGCTGGGGAATTGTGAGCCAGTTCCTAAGAAAGGAAGCAATAGCAAGCAACTTCTGAAAAATCTTTCCAAGAAAACTGAATGGACTAGACTTGAATGCACCAAAACTAATAATAATTAGTGTCATTATTATCAATCCTAGGATGGTTCTTTAAAGAAACTGAAAATCTAAATTATGTTGCCTTTCCTGTCTTTAGGAAACCAATCACAATGATTGTGCCATGGATGAGGAGGAAGACTCGACAGATACTGACGAATATGAAGATAGACATAGAATTCTAGGCATTCCAATTCCTTCTGGGCGTTGTCCACGTCAGACTTGATCAGACTTTCAAAACAATGTTTGGGGTTCTGCAGATAGATGAGTATATATTGTGTATGTGTATGTATACGCACACATATGCATATATAAATATACAAACACGCATGTGTGTATGTATGTATATATTAAATTCTTGACTGTGGAATAACTGATATGAATGGTGATACTGCTTCTGGCTTGTACCTGATCAAGTGTAGAAACAAGATTTTCCTTTTTCATTTTGAAGATGATGTAAAGATGGAAATGCACTAGCATGGGAACCTTTCTTTATTATTTTGAAAAACTTAACATTGGGAGTACTTTAATATTGTATATATAAAAGTTATTTAAATGTAGAATGGTGCTTGGTTTTTTTATATATATAAAACTGTAATGGCAAATAAAATAGTAATAGGCATGTTTTGTATTGTTACCTCTGACATAAGTAAATGAAATATTTAAACTGTTTATGATCTTTAGGTTGAATTGGGTATTCTTGTATTGTTAAAATTAGGACATATAACAGGAAACTAAAATTATTAGAAACTGTCATGTTTTAAATCCTACATTCATTGTCATAATGGGTTTTCTACAGCCCTTCACTTTGATTATGAAATGCAAATTGCCTATTACATTTTCTCATTAATAACGTAATAAAATATGTAAAGGAATTCACTCTTCAAATACCATTTATCTAATGTGATAAATGATTAGAACTTTGATTTAAAGATAAACCTTTCATGTTTTTTGAATGATATATGGATTTTTATAATTTCTAAAAACAAACCATTTGAAAAACATAGCTAAGAATCTGCATCAAGAGTTATTGTAAAAAGTTTGGGAAAGTGAAATAGTTGAAACAAGTATTTATATTTACCTGGAACTGAGTCCAATTGGTTTTAGAAAAGCTTTTGCACAAACATACAATATGACTGAATGTTAAATCCTTAATACTGGGAAATCTGTACAGATCCTGGTTTCAGAGTTGATGTAGATGGAAATAGTAAATGACCATACCATGGAATTACAAGAATTACTGTATGAACGCTGTCTATTTTTATTTGGGAATAGGAAAATTTTGACTTCCCTAATGAATTGGAAAAGAAATATAGTATAAAAGGAACACAGTTATCATTCACTTCAAAAAGATAAACGAGAACGTGTGAGATAAAAATTCATATAGTAATTACAGTAATTTCTACATATTTTTATATCAACTGAATTAATTGTTATTCTATTTACTAAAGCAAAAATTAAACTTCAAGACAATCTAAATGTAAAATGTATTGGGAAATTGGAGGAAAAAACTGTTTGTACCTAGATTTCTGGCACATTTTTTTCCAGGAGGGTTGAAACATGGCCAAAGAATGTTTTTGTACAGTAGTAATTATGTTAAATGAATAGGACTATGACATGCATAGTGATAGAGAGAAGATTTGGTTTTTTTCCACTTCAAAATGCATATGATGTGCAATTTTATACTTTAAAGTTTTTAAAAACTCTGTTAAGCCTGTTATAAGACTTTTACTACAGTTTCATTTTGCACTGAAAAAAGAAATCAGAATGTCAAAAAATTGGTTTGTATCTACAGGATTTGGGTTTTTTACAACAGGATATTTTCTATGGTACTGTCCCATAACTTCCAGTCTAATGCTTCATTTGTGAACAAGACACTTTTAGACTTACTGGGCTTGTACTATTATAGCTAGTATAGGTAAAAATATTAAGTCTACGAATTAGGATACTTAAAATCATACACTCAAGTATGTTGCCTTACAAGATGCCATTGTATTGCATACAACTTCTGATGCAAATAGCATTATTAAATACACTACATTTTATTTGATGATGTGCTTCTTACATTGGAGCTTTATGCTTGACATTGATTAATTTATTACATGATTTTTTTTCACTGTCCGATTCTATGCAACTCAAAGGTTTTACAAAATATGAGGAAATCTGTATAATGAAAACAGGAACAAACTATTTAAAAGGCATGTATATGACTAGGCCCCAAATCCTCAACAGAACACTAGGTCTTAAATGATTTGTGGAAAATGAGATTTGGACGTTCCCTATTTCAGGGTACATGGTGTCCTACAGCATGGGGACAACTACAGAAAAGGCCTGTGATACTCCTTATCTCCAATGGGATGGAAAGTCTCCTGCAGGAATGCACAGGTTGAGAAAACTTGAAGGGAGATAGTTGGAAGGCAAAGCTACACAGGGTTTTAAGGGTAGCAGCCAGAACTCTGAATTGAACTTACAAATAAATTAACCACTATTGCTATGATTATAGGATACAAATTACAGCAATAAAGCAAAGTACTTCTGAAAAACCTTACCAAGAAAAATGCAGAAACTTGTCTGGGCAGTTTCTAGTTGTCAATACTGACTCGAAGGCACACACAAGCACACAGTGTGATACCTTATGTATGGATGTCAAACTTTCTGCGCCAGACTAAACAGCTGCTGCAAGCATAACCTATGACTAGAGGATATAGTGTGGTGACACAGTGTTGCTGTACATTGTTATATAGCCCTTCCCAAGCACTCCAAATTAGCTTCATCCTGTTAGATGGAGTATAATGCAATTAACTGCCGGGCATGAAAGTGGGAAAGTGCCATATTGTCCTTCATCTCAGACATTGACAAATCTTTGATGTTTCCTGGCATATGGTAATGAATTCAATGTGCAAGAGTGTAAATTGACCCCCTTGGACTCACTGAACAAAGATTTTCTGATTAAATACCTATAACAGTAGCGCTATATTGACATGCATGGCAAGATCTTCGAAGTTGTCCCTATCTCATTAGCCTTGGTTGATTCCAAAAATGTAACATAAGCTCAGGCTGGTTAATATTCCAGAAGTCAGCTTTGGCAAATCAACTGTTTACTGTTGCCAAGTAAGTTACACGGAGTGCATGGTCGCCAGGCATTGAGCTTGACTTGAGTGAGTCTCTACCTTTTAAGACCCTCCCAAAGGCATCTGGCTGACCCTTGCTAGAAACTGAAGTTCATAGCTACTGGAAGTTTTTTTTAAAGTTAATCCTAAACACCCAACTAAGATGCTGAAAATTGGGACATTTCTCATGGCATCAATCAAAAGAAACATGTAACCATTGTATGTTTTCATCCCTGGAAAGCAACACAAGAAAAAGAAGGGATAGCAAAAGAGAGAAGGATTTCAAAAAGAAAAGAAGTCCCTAGTTCCTCTCACCCTGGGAAGAGAGCATGGCTCCCCCCCCCCCCACTCCTTGTGTTTCATATCCTAGTTCCTCTTGTACATCTTTTTCTTTAGATTTTATATTATGGATTCACATATTATGAATTTTTGCTTTGCTGACTTGCCCTATTTGGACGGCATGGCTTCTAAGTAAGCTTTGTAAACACAAGCAATAGATAAGAAAACTGTCCCAAATGAGACAGGTACAAATACCAGAGATATCCCTGAATTTAGAAATGCATACATCCATTAATATAATTTTCAGGGGGTGGGGTTGATGTTCCCCAATTACCAACAGCGACAGTGTGCTGCTATTCTTTGGAGTGCATTAGAAACGGGTGGAATATCGTTTTGCTGACTGCAGAAACAGTCCAACCACACTGATAAAAGTTGAAGTCTCCCTTCTTATTGAAAAGATTGCCCGAAGGTAGTCCTAATACTGACGGGGAACTTCCCTAACTATTTGCAGACGGAAGGCCAATGCCAGATCTCTCCCTTCCTATTTATTTATTTTATTTGTTTTCTTACTCACACACACACACAAAAAAGTAACTTCTCTTTTTGGCCGCTGAGGTGAGTCTGGCAGTTGCTTTTGCCGCAGACCGGCAGTAGGGAGCCGAAGGCGGAGCTTGCTGGTGCTCCAGAGCCTTACGGGTTTCAGGATTTAGCGGCGGCCGCAGGGGGAGGACTGCGGCTCAGCAGCTCGGCGCGCCTTAGAAGCAGCAGCCCGGGTGAGCGATTCGTTCGGGCACGAAGGGAGGTTCCCGCCAACCTCTTTCTAAGCCCGGTCGCATGTGGGAAGGGGCATCCAGAGAGGAGTCTGGAGAGGGACGCTTGCTGGTGGAGGGGGAGGTGAAAGAGAAGCCGGCCAAATTAGAGGAGCCGGAGTTGTGACGCTTCGGGACTGCATTTGTCGGGCTTAAAACTATCCGGCAAGGCCCGATCCATAGGGGCTCTCTTACATCTTCTGCCGCGTTTGGGCAGGAATGCTCGCTCTCTCTCTCCCGCCCCTCCCTCCCTCCCTTTTTTTTCCTTCAGTCGTCGTCCCTTCGCGGAAGGCGAGAGGATGGTACCTTATAACATTTTAGATGCTGCTCCTCCCGCTTTTCTGAAGAGCCAAAGCCCTTCAGAGACGTTTAGTATTCTGTTTGACCGGAGGCACTTTAGTTGGGACTGGTTTGGGGGTGGGTGGGGGGCAGGCTTTGAATGTAATGTGCAGTCTTGCTGCATTTGGAGACTCTTCCAAATGCGTGTAAAATGTCCGGGATTTTATTAGTTAAATCAAAAGACAAAAATGCAATGACCATACAATTAAACCACTGTCATCATCATAAGAGGAGAAAAGTGAAGGGGGGGAAAAAACAAGATCCACATTACAAGACCCAGTGAGGAATAGTAACACAATATGAGCAAACTCCACCCTTTCCTATATTATTAAATCTAGACCAATGTTCCACCTTTTCATTTCTTCAGCATAGGGACATCTCAAAGGGACTCTCCTGTTTTGGCCAAGAGAAGCACTGAATGTTTGCCCTATGTGTAGTGCTGAAGGACAATAGACTTTCACAAAATCCTCTTCTGAAAGAGGTCTTGCCTCTTGGCATTGGTCTGCCTTCTTAAATTAGGTGCTGATTATGATTTGAATATTTTTTGTATTATGGGATGAAATTATTTCTAGCCAGGAATGCAGAAATTAATATGTTCTCTCTTGAGAACTTCATTGCCCAAAAGGAGCTGTATGTATGTATATACATATACATATACATATACATATATACATATATACATATATACATATATACATATATACATATATACATATATACATATATACATATATACATATATACATATATACATATATACATATATACATATATACATATATATATATATATATATATATATATATATATATATATATGCTCCTTTTGGAAAGTTATTGACAAACTGGAACATGGCCAGTTGAAAGTAATAAAAGGATTTCCATTTATGTAACATGTATTACATGCGTGCACAGCCCTACTGTCAAAGTCATCTGCTAGTTGACTGATGAAAATATGAGAAAGGAATCCCTATTAATTACCATAAATAGCTAAATAATAGTGCAATCCTGTAGAAGGACTGCATAAACATCTGGGCATCAAATGTTTGTGACCAGATGAGGTCAGTGTTTCCTTAATCTTTTTACTAGAATAAGATCTACAACCACTGTTTGCCCGCTTAGTTTATAAGCATTATTTCTAAATGTTTCTTAGTTTATATAACCGTATATTAGTGGATAGAATTTTTGAGGTAAATAGTCACCCCTCTTTTTGATAGAGACATAACTACTTTTCTGGCAATGCATGAAAATTCTATAGTAGAGTCATAACTTTTATACCATTCGGACTTGATGCACTAAATATGGGCAATGCAAAACAACTTCCTATCCACCATCTCCCCTTATAATTAACAAGAGGATAGGCTTAAGACCCATGAAAATCCTCAACAGCTGTAAACATATTCTTTTTCTCCCACTCAGAACAATGCTGGTGGGAAATCTCCATTTGTGAAGCTTCCACAAATAAACTTGAACACCTGTGATAATGTAAACAGTATCTCAGTAGCAAATCTTTCTTTCCGGTAGAAGAGGTGCACTCCTCCTGCATTCAGAGACTCCTTAACTTGTTCTAGGTAGTTTAAATTGTTTCCTAAATATTGCACCTTTGTTAATTCCTCTCCTCTGTTAACAGAATGAGGAAACAATGAGATATATTACTGAAGTTGTCAGCAAGTATTTGAATCTCATGCACAAGCACATTTTGTTGCAAGGAACAATACATGTTCCCTGCATGTAATCAGTGTGCAAGCAGATCAATATGATAGAGAAGCTGTTGATTAGTTAGTTTTATTAGAGACAATTAGGTATACCCCTGCCACAGATAGCATGCTACTGATAATAATTATAATTAGGTATACCCATGCCATGATAATAAGAACATCAGCCAACCAGTTATAACATGTTTATGCTATTTTGTGCAAAGTACATTTTTATTTTAGATATTACCTTTGCAAGCTAGTTCTTTACATTCCACCTTCCACACAATCAGGATGATAGGTTATTGCAACATTTATTGGTATTGGCCCTAAACACAAAAGTGGGGGCTATAGCATGGCAATTTCTTTACCTTCCTTTTTTCTTAGTTTTCCTCCTAAACTATATCTATTTCCATTCATGCAGAATATTTGTCGGGCTGTTTCTTCCATTCATGTTTAATTGTGGTATATGCATATGTGTGGGTTGTTTTTTTTTCCCCGAACATTCATTCATTCTTGTCTTTCTGCAAATTCAGAGTTTTCTTGAATATACTGGTGCTCCTAATTTACACTGAAGCCAAAACAACTTGCAATCCAATGAATTTTCAATCCAAATAGATCCCATTGAACTGAATAGGCCTTATAGCCAGCTAAATAATATTGCAATCCTAACAGCAAAACCAGTTAGGCAGCTTCATGCAAAGTAAAGGATATCTGTTGACCATGCTGACTGAGAACTGTGGAAAAATGCCAGATGGGAAGAGACTTTAGTTTCTGGGGATAGATTTTAATGGGCAAAAACAGTACATGGAGGAACTCCTTTCATAAAGCACACTGCTAAATGCATGGGGTGCAAAATTTTCGTTCCTCTGGCTCCTGTGAAAGCTTTTTAAACCTTCCAGGCACGATCCTAATGCATTCTTGGCAAATGCTTAGTCATGAATGCTGCCACTGCCCACATTCCTCTCCAGGCAAGCGGCAATCTTTTTTCCATCAGTACTAATGAGCATCACTAATTCATTAAGAGTTCCAAGTTTTATTATGAAAATCTTGCTTAAAGAACTAGAAGAGAGCGGAAAGAAACAAAAGGACAAAGAAAAAAGAAGTCAACCGTTTATTTTGAAGCTCGGGCTGAATTCAGTCAGACAAACCAACTACACATGTGCACACAGACAAAAGAAAAATCCTATCAGGTTGGTCACTGTCTGTTAAATAAAACCAAATCTCTCCTGCATGTAGCTCTTATTTGTCCCTAGTTTGCTGTATTATTTCTCTGTATTATTTCCCTTCTAGACATGGACAAAATAAAATACATTCTCCTAACGGCATTCATTCTTCTAACCATATCCTGCAGTTCTGGTAAGTATTGTGATATTTCTGCATTGTTAGTAAAGAGAATAGTCCAAGCCACTTTGGGATAAAGTAAAACAGTAGACAATACTCTCTGTAAACAGAATTAGGTGTATCCAAGAGCATTTACCCCTACTGCAGTCCATTAATATGCTTTCTGGATAAAAGGCTGTAGAGATTTTGTTATGTAAGTGCTATACTATGTCTTCTAAATAATGTATATAGGATGCATTTAGCTAAACAGGATTGAAACTTTAAATATGAGACACTATAGAAACATTAGGCAACCAATATTAAAAGCCTTGGTGGCGCAGTGGTTAGAATGCAGTATTTCAGGCTAATTCTGCTGACTGCCAATTGTCAACAGTTTGGCAGTTCAATTCTCACCAGGTCAAGATTGACTCAGCCTTCCATCCTTCCAAAGTGGGTAAAATGAGGAGCCAGATTGTTGGGGGCAATATGTTGACTCTGTAAACTGCTTAGAGAGGGCTGTAAAGCACTGTGAAGCAGTATATAAGTCTAAGTGCTATTGCTATTGCTTCTACTATGAATAATATCTACACACATATTTGTAATGCTAGGCAGATAGAAAAAGTCAACCCTTCATTTTGCCACAAGCAGTATGTGATAGGCATACGTCAGTTGGAATGGGACAACTCAGCACAGCCAGCTCACCACTGTCAGTTCACCATTGTCAAGTTGCCTCTGCCAACTCACTGTCGCCAAGTCGTTGCAGGACAACTCAACATAGCCAACTTGCTGTAGAGGGAGAGCCAGGCAAGTGGATGGGTGATTGAGGGGGTGGGCACAGCCACCGCTGCACCAAGCTCCAATCCGTTCAGGCCAGGTTGTTGTGGCAAGGTTCGGGCCTTTCAGCAGCGGCAGTGATGGGCAGGGAGTGGGGAGGCAATGGAGGCCCGGTGTGTCCCATTTTCACATACACCTCACTGCTCCACTCCACAGGCCATTTAGCAGTGGTGGATGGGGTGGACAATGGGGAGGCCTTAGCAGCTATTGTATCTCATTTTCACACACACCACCACTGCTATAGAACAGCCCAAATGCCACTGTCACTGAATGGCTTGTGGTACTCGGTATTAAAATGACCATCTCCACGCTGCCTGTCCTACCCACTGCCAAGTGGCTCATACTCTGAACGGCTTGGAAGCCAGCATGGCAGCAGCTGCAGTGACATGAAAATGGAAAGTCATCAGATGCTGCTGCTTTTACTCTGAGCTGTGCCACCTGCTTGTTCGGTTGCCCAGCCGGTTCTCCCTCTGGTGAGAGATCCCTGGCTATGGATGCCTGCTCGCTTGCCCGCCCAACTCTCCCTCCAGCTATCCATGGCAAGTGGTCCCCATGACAAATTGGCCATGTTGAGTTGTCCTGTGACAACTTGGTGATGGCGAGCTGGTGGCAACAAGCTGGCCATGCCAACCTGGCCATACTAAGTTGTACTAGATCCTGCCTCAGTATGGTGTTTGAACTGCTGGGTGGCCAGGAAAGCAGTTTGAGTTCCTTCCCATGTCTGGCTATTCATATATAAATATTTTAATCAGATGTCTATTTTACAAGGTTCAAATGTCGGAGAGTTAGATGAGCCCAAGCTTTGAATATTATTATTATTTATTTGTCCATTATCAATAGTAAAAAAGTTCATCTCATGGTTTGCTAGATCGCTATATGTCAGAGTGCGCACAATGTGACTAGGTGAGACAACCCAGGAGCAAATACAGCACACAGGTTTGTATTTACATACAGTGGTTTTATACCTACAAAAGCATACATACATACAACTACTTTGATACTGGCCTTGAACAAACAGCAATCAATAATCAGATACACCACGGAAAGCACACACGGAGAGAGAGATACACCGTCACAGAACCTCTCCCATATTACAGCCTCTTAAAGCAGTAGCAGTCAGATAACCCTGCTGACTCATTGCTACCATTGTATCATCACTACAGTATTACAATATTATAGCAGCTGGTCAGCTATTAAATCAGTGGTTCCCAAACTGGGTGGTACTGACCCCTGGGGGGCGGTGGGATGCCTTAGGGGGGCGCTAAGAGGCAAGGGGGCCGGTAGGGGGGCGTTCGAGGCACCGGCCCCGCAGGATCACCTCATTGACTGTTGCACCACTCCGGAGCCGGCGCCTCGGATGCGGCAGCTCCGATGCACCACTCCGGTGCAACAGTCAATGGCATCCATGGATCACCTAGTGGGAGGCAGAGGAAGGGGGGCTTTGACCACATGCCTAATATCCAGTATCCCGCTCAGCCAAGCCCACTCCTCTTTGTAGTTGCCGTGCCTGACAGCAAGTTCACAGGCTGCCCCTCCCGCCAGGGATCATCCTCCCAAGCTGCCCCTCCTCCCGGGGCACTCACGTCATAGAGGGTGGTGCTGTTCCCTCCTTTCTGGAGCAGGGCAGGGTTGAGGAAGCCCAGGGCAGGCAGCTTTGCTCTACTTTTGCAACGTGCCGCCGCTGCGTTTGACGCGCCAGCTCTGCAGACTCACCCCATTGAGCCCCTTGCACCGCTCCAGTGCAACAGTCAATGGGGTGAGCCTGTGGTGCCGGCACCTCGAATGTCCCCCTGCTGCCTCTTAGCGCTCCCAAGGGGGCTGGCAGAGGGGCATTAAAAGGCAGCAGGGGGGCGTTCGAGGCGCCAGCACTGCAGGCTCACCCATTCACTGTTGCACCACTCTGGAGCCTGCGCCTCAAATGCGGTGGCGGCTTTGCTTTACTTTTGCTTTACCCAAAGTGCCACTGCTGTCACATCTAGCCATCCATCCATCCAAAAGGTCTGTCTGTCTATCTGTCTGCCTGCCTTCCTGCCTACCTACCTGCCTGTCTTTCTGACTACCTTACCTACCTACATATCTATCTATCTACCAATATAGATCTATCTATCTATCTACTTAGCTACCTACCTACTTATCTACCTACCTACCTACTTACCTATCTATCTATCTACCAATATAGATCTATTTACCTACCTACTTATCTACCTATCTATCTACCTATCCATACATACATCCAAAAGGTCTGTCTATCTTCCTGCCTGCTTGCCTGCCTGCCTACCTATCTACCTACCCACCTACCTATCTACCAATATATCTACCTACCTATCTATCTACCTACCTACCTGTCTCTCTCTGTGTCTCTATCTATCTATCTGTCTATCCATCCATCCATCCATGTTCGAAGCGCTGGCCCCACAGGCACATCAGGAAAGTAGAGCAAAGCCAGTCTGGGAGGGAGGGAGAGAGGGAGAGGGAAAGAGAGAGAGAGAGAGAGAACGAAAGAAAGAGAGAGAGAGAGAGAGAGACCTGATGCATCAGATTGAAATGAGGCCTAGTTTAGACAGGCCCTTTTCCACATTGAAACATCTGGCTTCTATTAAAGGTTTTGTGGACGAAACATGGTCAAGACTATTAGGAAGCTCTCACATTTTGTTGAGGCTTTAAACAGGATCCATTGGACCAGATCTCCACCCTAAAAAATTACTTTTCCCCAATGTATTACAGTGCCAATTCTGAAGAAGGCAAAACCAAAACGTACTGGTAAATTACAAGGAGAACACACGCAGACACACACACACACACACACACACACACACACTCCCTTCTAAGCCTGCTGGAGCAGGTGATTGGACTAGAATAGATATCTCATTATCTTTCTCCTCCCTCCTTAATTTCTTTTTCTTTCTGTCCCTTCCTTCCATCCCCCCGTCTTTCTTTGTTGTCCCTTTTTCTTTCTTTCCCTTTTCTCTTTTTTTCTTCCTTCTTTCTTTCTCTCTCTCTTTCTTTTCTCTCTCTTTCTTTCCCTCTCTCAGGCTCACCCCATTGACTTGGTGCACCGCTCCACTTGGACTTGCTTGGGTAGGTCCCTCCAGTGCAGCAGGCTCAATGGGGTGGACCTGCGGGGCCGGCACCTAAAACGCGGCAGTGGCGGCACATTTGAAAAGTAGAGCAAAGCCAGAGGTCAGTAATTTTTGCTGCAAAGAATCACAAAAGCTTCTGGATTGTGCACAAGAAGGGACACACATGTCAATGTAATTCAACAACATAAAATAAAGAAATAAAAATAAAACAAATCAACAAGAATCGGCAAAGCATCTCTGATTAGATTCTATTCACTACTAGAATCTAATCAGAGATGCTTTGCTGATTCTAGTCCAATGACCTGCTCCAGCAGGGTTAGAAGGGAGTGTGTGTGTGTATGTGTGTGCATGGCTGTCAAAACTCCAGAAACAGGTCAAGTAGCTATGGGGAAGCCACTCATAAATTAAACACTTGCTAAACAACCAGCCATTAAATGAGGACCACTTGTATTTGGCTTGCCAGTCACCTGGCCACGCCCATCCAGTCACATGACCACCAAACCACACCTACCCGGTCATGTGACCAGCAAGCCATGCCAGCCAGTCAACATGACCAGCAAGCCACGCCCACCCAGTCACACGACCAGCAAGCCACGCTCTCAAATTAGGCCACGCCCACAGAAATTTGAATCCGACCCCTGGGTGGGGGGGACCAAGGATGAGTTTGTAGCACCAAGGGGGCGGTAGACTGAAAAAGTTTGGGAACCACTGTATTAAATCAACATTACTCTGACATTCTTCCCCTTTAAAGCTGAACAGCTAAATGCTTTAGCATATTCATGATGCTCTTTACCTCTATTATGTCCACACCTTCTGCTTCCATTTCTACTCTCACTGCTACAAACACTACTACTACTACTGCTGCTGGAACTGCTCCTAATTCCATTTTTTAATGATTCTGTGCACTCTGACACAATAGTTCTTTTTCAACTGATCTCCTAAATTCATGTGCTATTTTTTTTTAAAGAATGGTTAAAAAAGTTATTTTGCTTGAATGACTAATTAAACAAAAACCTTAATAGAAATAACATAAGATTTCTGGAGGGACAGCAGAAGATTTCAGCAGATTTAACCCATATTTTTTTCAACTTTCACAATCTGGGTCACTTTCACAATCTTGTCTCTTGCTCAAGTCTTAAACCAGCTTTAAGCAAATATTCTGCTAGTCCTCACATGTATATACGCACATAAACAAATAATATTGATTAGATAATAGCCTTAGTCTACCAAACAAGACTGTTAAGTTACTGAGATAATAGATTGGTGTACTACATAAATTTAGCAGATTAAAAAAAAATACTGTTTATGTTTCAGGCTATGCACTTCGATGTTATTTCTGTGAACAAAGTCCTTTTCTCTGTAGAAGCAACCTCACCTGTTCTGAGGAAGACGACGCTTGTTTGCAAATTAGAATGGGTATGTATACACTGCAAAAATAAACAGAATTTGGGTGTATGTATGTTCTGTACCAGTATGTTCTGGTACAAGTCCGTATATCTTCTGAGAAGTTAAGCTCTACTGAGTGAAGTTGTGATTTCTTCCCAAATTAGTGAGTATGAGGTTGTTCCTGTCAAAGTTTTCCTGTCAGATTCCAACACATCATTTTTAAGCTTTTGAACTAAAAAAAAAAAACTTTAGGTAGTGAAATGATATTTTTACCTATTAAGAAAAGAGCACATGTTCATTATCAAATCTTAGTATGTCACATTTTTAAAAAAAGGCAAAATGCTGCTTGGAGGCCTGATGGTTGGAACAGTTGCCAAAGGAAAAATTCTAAAACTAAAGGATTATAGTACAATGCTTTTTCAAGCATACTCATTATAACACACCAAATTATAACACTCATGATGGCTGAATACAGGAAATCCTCAAGTTACAACCGTTCATTTAGTGACCTTTCAAAGTTACAACACCACTGACAAAAGTGACTCATGGCCATTTTTCACACTTGTGACCATTGCAGCATCCCCATGGCCATGTGATCAAAATTCAGATGATTGGCGATTTACTCATATTTATGTCCTGAGGGTCATGTGATCCCCTTTTGTGACCTTCTGACAAGCAAAGTCAATGGGGAAGGCAGATTCACTTAACAACTTCATTATAGTATTAATTTAACACCTACAGTGATTCACTTAATCACTGTGGCAAGAAAGATTGTAAAATGAGGCAAAACTCATTAACAAATGTCTCACTTAACAACATAAATGTTGGGCTCAATTGTGGTTGTAAGTCGAGGACTACCTGTATAGTCAGTAGAAAAAGAAATCTGCAGAAGCTGGAAATTATCCTAAATAATGCACCCTGGTAAATTACTTAAATTGCTTAATCAACATCTATGGGCACTTAGCACTTCCCTTGTGTCCCATCAGGCTCTTTGTCTCATTAGGGTTTTTAACAAAATTACCAGAAGGAATCTGGCAGCAACTTTTTCTGACTTAACACATTTTTACTAAAAGGCGTTCATAAAAGGCTTTTGCAAGCTACAGGAGTTCACGAAAGCTTATCCCTTTTAGTAAAACATATTAGGTGGGAAAAGTGCTCCTAGACTCCTGATTTTTTGCTACCATAGATTAATGTTTGTCCTCCAATGTTAATAAAATTATTAGTTCAGTCATACCCCTAACCTAGTTTGACAACAGTGCTCAGATTCTTTGATCTCCTTCTCGGTTTCCTGTAAATTACAGTCTTTTTTTATCTGAATTTTCTATTCCTGAAGTCATCCATCTCCCAAATCTGAACCTCACTCCTTGACCTTCCCTCCCCACTCCTGGGGGAAGGTTACTGCAAAGTCCCATTCCCTCCCCATCCCACTAACCTGCTTTCCAGCTCCATTCTCCTGTGCAGGGCAACAAAAGAAGACCCAGCCGATCAGCTGGGAGTCAGGAGATAGAGAATAGATGGGGGCAGGACCTTTCAGAGGTGGTATTTGCCAGTTCTCAGAACTACTCAAAATTTGTGCTATCGGTTCTCCAGAACTGGTCAGAACCTGCTGAATACCACCTCTACTTGAGTCCCTCCAGAAATGTAATGCCAACAAAAGTTACTATTATAAAAGTATGTATGAACTTAGTAAAAGAATGAAATTCTATAGAAAGAGCACCTGCAAGCATCCATGAGAAATAAAACAGAATGAATTATGTAAAATCATTGTACATAGCCATCCTCTTTTCCATTGGGAGAGGTACCAGAAAACAGTCACTAATACACATTGATAAGATTGCTTTTCTTTCAACTAGATCATAGTGGCAGTAATCAAAGCTTCCCTGCCAATCAGGGAACAAAATATAACAGGAGAAAGTTCTCTCTAGAGCAGTGGTTCTCCACCTTTTTTGGGCCATGCCCCATCTAAGCATCTCTAAAATCCTGATGCCCACCCCCCTTTGACATATAATTATTTAAAAAGTGAACTCCTATTCATGCAGAGGAAACCTGGTTCTTATCCTCACTCATCCACTCTGTCTCCCCACAGAGCAGCTCTCCCTGCAACCATCCAGCAGCAAAGCCCACAGGAAAGAGAGAGAGAGGGACTGCCAGTCCCATGATCCTTAGTGGGAACACCTCTGATTGGCTGGCAGTTGCTTCCTCCCCCAAGCTGGGATATCCTTTTCAGGCCAGGCCCTAGGAAATGCAAACAACAATAGATAAACGAAACACAGCTGTTTCGTCACAAATATATAAGAACAATTAGCAGGCTATAAAAATTTCAGTTAATAGCTCATTTTCGAATTGCCCCCATTAAAAATCAAATTGCCCCCCTGTGGGGCATGAGCTCCATGTTGGGAACCACTGCTCTAAAGGCTTTTGTTCTGTGGTACTTTGTGCCCTAATTGGCAAGGCAGAAATTGGAAGATTTGGGGAAAAATATAGTTGATTCGTAATATAATTCTTAAAGGAGCTGCAACTTGTTTTCAAACTTGCACAGAGGACGGGCTGCTTGAATAAATAGAGAAGCATTATGCCCATTTGAGATCTGAAGTCTTTCTGAATCCTTTTTGAAACATGCTTATTCAGCTCTATAATGTATGCTTCCTTATATGCCAATGGTCCATACAGCAACTTCTTCATAGATCTCTCAATCTATAGATAACAAAATTAAAATACCATTCTTGCAACTAGTCAAAGCTTATAGCCAAGTTAACTCTGCAGTTTCTAATCTTGAGCAGCAGAGATGGTAACTTTTATACTTGTGCTTTAAAACTAAAAGATGTTATGTAAACCATTAAGTTATTTTGGGTGGTTCCAGTACAGCAGAGGTTTTTGTGAGATGCCTCTACTGGAGAAAGGTTGAGGGAAAGAAAAAATTATGTATTACCGACTCCTTTTTCCCCCCTAAAGGAATCCCCAGAACACTTTGAAACCTTCCAGAACATTAAGGAAAATGGTATATGTGCAGTGGTGGGATTCAGCCAGTTCGCATCAGTTTGGGAGAACCGGTTATTACATTTCTAAGCAATTTGGTGAACTGGTTGTTGGAAGAAATCATTAGAACAGAGAACCGGTTGTTAAATTATTTGAATCGCACCACTGTATATGTAGCAATGAAAATTGCTTCTGCTTTCTTGTTCCTACAGCAACCTCTACTCTAGGGGTGTCAAACTCATGTTGTCACGGCGGCGTCATGTGACGTATCATGACTTTTTCCCCGTTTGCTAAACCGGGTATGGGCATGGCCAGTGCGTGACGCATCTGGCCCACAGGCCGCGAGTTTGACATCCCTGCTCTACTCAATTACTGTCCTTCTAAAAACATTTATGGACTTCTCTTAGGAGAAGTGTGCTAATCTCTGGATCTACATATGGTAAGACAAATATTGGGAAAGGAAGATAATGCGAATCAAGGAAATGGTTTGTTTTTAAACTGTTATTTTAAATAACGTACTGTGTTACATTTTTAGTGGCAAAATAGGTTCTTTTTCTTTGTGTAAAAATGCATCTCTTGCTTGTATTTCATCAGAAGCAAAATAGATCTCAATCTATATTTTGATTTTCTTTACAGTGAATTTGAGAACGTACAGGTGCTGGAAAATGTCAAAATGCAGCAAAGATGTTGTAGCCGAGGAGTTTAGCGTTGACAGTTTTAGACACCTTTGCTGCCAAAGAGATTTCTGCAATAAGAGTCCGAACCTCCTCATCAGTACCACTCCCCTTGGTATTTCGGCAGTGATTGTGGTTTGGATGATGTCCCGATAATATGGAGATTCAAAGTAATATGTTCTCTGCATATCCCCAGTTCTCCCCAGATACACAAGCACTTTTACTGGAGCAACTAAAGCTATTTGAAGAAGCAATGTCTTTTTAACCAGAATAGTGTTAAAGCTAAACCAAAAAAGAAATGGAGAAGAAATATGTAAAAATGGAAAACCTAAGAAAGTACTCTCACTCTGTGCATGTTGATTGTCTTTGACAATTGAATCTTCTCCTTAATATTTAATCTCTGGTCAATCCATGGAAGCGAAAATGCTTATTTATATTTCTGGGCAATTTGTTAAGGAAGCAAATTTGTATTTTTTTTCCTTTATCAGTTCAACAGCTGCATGTTTATCAGTAAAGATGGATACTGTATTTCACAACTCACTTTTAATGCAAGCTCATCATAAACATGTTTAAGAGGTTACCAAGACAAATGGTTGTAGGATCCCACTGTTTATAGTCCTACATTGACAGATTTGACCTTCTATCTGTTTAACATGCTATTGCAATCTTTATTATCCAGGTGTTAAGCTAATTACTCTGCAGAGAACTCATTTATGTGGCACTTTATGTAGTATACTCAGTAACTACACAGCTTTGCTAATTCAAAACTTATTTTCTATTCCTTACCATGTTTACACAAAGAACCTAATATTGCCAGAGCTTAATTTAAAAGTCTAATTCCCCTTTTTCATTGTATTGTTTTCTGTGAAGACTTTATTTAACAGAGAAACACTGAAAAGTATTACTTAACAGAGTCCTTCCTATGATAGGCACATTTTAAAAGTATATTATATATGGACAATAGTTAACATTCTTTTGCAGATTTTCCCATATATCTAGAATTGTTGGTATCTTAAAAAAGTATTGAAACAACTATGTGCAATATGTTCTACTTACAAAATATATATAAAGATTCCTGAGAGAACCCTGGCTTTGCTTTTGTATGTATAAATCCTGTGGTTTTTATCTTAAGATCAGTAGTTTGTAACATTATTATAACTTATTTCAGTGGGAAATAATATGGTCCAAGGAGGCAAAGCTGATGGGCAAAGATTTTTCACTTTTCCCCACTAATTAAATGAAGGAATTAGTAGGGTCTGTATACAGATTGTTAGAACTGACAAAAAAAACCAAAAGAAGACAACAATCTGCTAACTGCCAACTAACAGATAAGCACCATATGTGATTGCAATGAACCTGAGTGTTGGGAAATAGAGAAATCAAAAAGAAAAGTATTTCCCATCTAACTAGCATCCAATTCCTCTTTCTTTTGTCTACCTCTTTTTGATCCCACTTGATCCTTGGCATATCGATATACTGATCCCAGTGAACAATGGATGGGTCTAGTTCAATAAGCACATCTAGGAATTTTAACACAGCCGTTTTCAACCTAATGTCTTTCAAAGGTTTGGGGCTTCCAGTCTTATAATTCTTATGCTGATTGACAATTATATGAATTGATCGAACCCAATTAGAAGTACCAAGATGAATAGCACCTTATTCTACAATTTCTAGGATTTATATCCTATATGGTGATCACGTTTTATAATATTAAACATGTAAAAGAGGAAATTTCTTTAAAAACCATCAGTGTGGGGGTGTGTGTTTATTTTTAGATGATAGAAAGATTTCTAATTTCACTGTCCCTTCCCTCAGGAGAAAGCTGCGACTAACTGGAAATGGATGTGACCTCTATCAGTGCCCTGATTAATTATGGAACCTACATCAGGCCAATATTATTACGTTAAAAACCGTTTCCTTTATATCTGTCAGGCACCAGACCCACATAAACAAGAGTTCAAGCTAATTACTTTATTATGTTCTGCCTATTACGCATGAATCTCCCTAGTCTGTCAGCTTACTCTTGTAAATAATTATATAAGGCCCCGGGAACTTAGGGGAGATTGACCCTTGACTTTTTGTAGTTGCTGAGGGTCTCCAGGCTAGCTTCACACTTGATCGCTCCTCTCTACTAGACTGGGTGCTTCAGTATCTGGATTCTGGATATTGTGGAAATTATCCACTAAAAATCATTTTGAAATTATTTATTTCATAATCATATAGGACTCTCTTGAGGAGTCCTTGGTGCTCTCTGAGCTTGCTTGTTTTCTTGCAGACATTTCATAAATATAAATGAGGATGGAAAGAGGAATCTTCTTCCACCCTTATTTTTAGCCTAATTTTAAGGCAAAAAACTATGTTTGCGCATAATTTTCGGGGCAAATTTAAGCTTTCCCAATTGTTACACATAAAATGAGTTTTTCATGCTGATTTTATCAAAATAAGAGAAATCACGTTTGAACAGAGCTATAGCCATATGGGTATATTGAAATATTTATTTATTATTTTATTTGGTTTGTCAATTGCTTACAAGATAATAGGTATAAATAAAAACATAGTTATGAATACATGGATACATATAAGAAAAATAAAAGAAACAATAGGACAGGGACGGTAGGCACGTTGGTGCGCTTATGCACACCCCCTACAGATCCTATATATTTGGAAGAAAATCTCCATTTGAATATAGGATTACAGTTTTAATTCCATTCTAATCCTGACCCTTGCAGAATTTGGATATGAACTTCGTAATCACTTTCATGTCCTATACGTTTCATTGTTGTCTCTATTGATCATTTTAATTTGAAATCATCAAGGAGCTACCAGTCCTAATTATACTACAGTTTTACATATTCATATGAAATCAAGGAGATAGTGACTAAATATTCACCATTATAATGTAATGGTAAATTTTTCTGAATGGCTTGATCAATCATTTTGTGCTCACCCATCCATTCATATGACTTAGCAGAATATTTTTCTCCAGGATAGCATTCATTCAGAACGTTGCACATCCCCACCTCCGTCAAATTCTTATCTGGTTCTTCTGTTATCACTGTTCATTAGAGGCAGGGGAAAAACCTGATTATGAGCATAGCTGCACTTAATAAAAATTGAACAGACAGCATACCACAAAATGTCTCACTTTAGAATTCAGAGGTTTATTAGAATTTAAAGCATACCAAACACAAATCACTTACTTGAATCACATTGCAATGAGGGTCAGTCAGACAAGCAGTCAAGCAGATGGCTTGAGACTGATTCCACACCTCCCATTCAATATTCTTGACTTATATACCTTAAGGCAGGTCTGCAACCTTAAACACTTCAAAGAGCCATTTGGACCCATTTCCCACAGAGAACACCGGGAGCATTCAACAACCAGTGTGACTGGGTGGGCATGGCCAACTCAACGCCACTTATTCCCATCCAGTCACATGACCCCACCCAGCCACGTCTACCCAGCCGGTCATTAGAGCAGAGAACCAGTTCTAAATTATTTGCCCAGCCTGGCCTTGCCTCAGACCTCCCCTCCCAGCCACCTCTTGCCACACCTGGCCTTGTTCACCTTTCTCTCTTTCTCCCTCCCTCTCTCTCTCTCTTTCTCTCTCTCTGGCTCTGCCTGTGTGTGTGTCACTGTCTCTTTGTCTCTCTTTTTGTCTCTCTGTGTCTCTCTCTCTCTGTATGCCATTGTCTCTCTCTCTCTTTTCCTTTCTCTCTTTTTCTTTTTCTTTTTCTTTGTCTCTCTCTCTCTCTCTCTCTCTCTCTCTCTGTCTAATCCTAAACTAATGCAATCCTAAATTGCATTAACAGAGGGATACAATCAAGATCAAGTGAGATACTAATATCACTCTATAAAGCCTTAGTAATACCACACCTAAAGTACTGCATCCAGTTTTGGTCACCACATTATAAAAAAGATGTTGAGACTCTAGAAAAAGTACAGAGAAGAGTAACCAGGATGATTAGGGGACTGGACACTAAAACATATGAAGAACTGTTACAGGAACTGGGTATGGCTAGTCCAGTGAAGAGAAGGAACAGGGGAGACATGATAGCAGTCTTCCGATATTTGAGGGGCTGCCACAGAGAGAAGGGGGTCAAGCTATTTTCTAAAGCACCTGACACCTAAAGTCCAGACAAGGAATAATAGATGGAAACCGAACAAGGAAATTTAACCTGGAAATAAGAAGAAACTTTCTGACAGTGAAAACAATCAACCAATGGAACAACTTGCCCTCGGAAGTTGTGGGAGCACCATCACTTGAGACCTTCAAGAAGAGATTGGACTGCCGACACTTCCTGTTTGCGAGGCTTCGGCGGCGGCAGGGTTCCGCGATCCAGCGCGATCCCTGCCGGGCTCATCGACTAGGTTCCCCCGATCCACTTGGATTTGGGGGATATAGCTGCCCTGTAGGGGCTGCTGAAGACAGGGGATCTGGAAAGGGGTAGGGGTGTCGCAGACCCTCCCCAGCCAGCTAAACCCCCTTTTCCCTAGGCGGAGGAGCGGCGGTCAGCAATGGCCGCCTCAAAGAAACCTGCAGACGGATAAGAATGTGCAGGAGGAAGAGAATCGGAGAATCGTGAGAGTTGCCTATGGTCCGGGATAAAGTTGCTAAGCAAGGAACCTCCAGGGATCGGAGAACTGTTGGAGAAGTTGCTACATTGTTTCCAGAGAGAGTTACAAGCCGCGGATAGAACTCTTAAAGGGAAAGTTTTTTTTTTTTTCACTCTCCTTCCTAACGTGACAGCTGTGGAACAGTAAGAGAAATCTGAAAATCCAGGTAATTAAACACTGAAGAGATAAGGATTTCTGAATGATTTTTTTCTTTCTTAAAAAAAAAAACTTTTAAAAAATTTTCTTTTTTTGCTGTGAGTGGGAAGGGAGAGTGAAAGCTGGACTATAATTTGGAAATGAGGAGTATGCCTGGAATTTTAAGGAGATATAAATATTAACAAGGCTTCTGAAGGCTTCTGATATTAAATGCAACTTTGTGATCCAATTTTAACCCCAGAAAGAGAAATTGAGGAAGGAGAAGGTGCCTAAAGAAATGATCTACTTGGACTGCTTGGTGATTTTATTACTTTTGAAAATTATCTTTGATTAAAAACATCTGGGTGGTTGTTTGGGAAAACTTTTTCTCTTCACAATGACATCATTTGTGGATGATTTGGAACTTTTACGTCAAAAAATTCAAGAGGAAAAGCGAGAAGGGAAGGATGTTTTTGATACTCTGTGTCAGTATTTAGAAATGGCGGTTTATGCTTACGTGGAAGGGATTGAATACCAAGAAGATTTGGAGGAAGAAGAAGCCATCTTGGAGGAACAAGTCACTTTGGCTGGGCAAAGAAAGGAGAAGGAGAAAAAGGAAAAAGAGACTTTAAGATCTGTAAAAGCAATCCAAAAAAGAAAAATAAGATGAAAAGGAGGTGTTATGTTAGAAAACTGCAGAGGGGAGGAAGCTGGAGAGGAAGAGAGGTGGAGAGACGAAGGGGTAATGAGGACAGAGAGAAGAACAAGCAAGGGAGAAAAGGGATGAGAGGCCTCAGTAGTAGAGAGCAAGATGTAAAGAAACAAATCTTTTTAGAGACAATGGGTAATCTTATTGATGAAGGGATTCTAAAGGTACACAAGATTGTTTTTATATTTGAACTTAGAAATAACTTTTAGAAGGTTGGAAATAAAGTGTAATTTAAAATGTGGTAAAATATTTAATATAACTTAGTGAAATTGGTGTTAAGGAAAGGGGAACATTTTATGAAATAAAGATTGGAGATATGATGTGGGGGGGGGGGAATAACTGTGGAAAATATAACTATTATTAAAAAGATATGATATTAAATTGAATGGATAAAATGGTTAAAGTATAAAAGAATGTTGGGGAGAGGAGGAGAAGGAGGATTACCTTAATAAAATAATGATTTAAAATATGTGATGTGGGGGAGAATAATTGGAAAGTAGGTCCTCCCACAAAAGTATGTTAATTAATTGAAAAGCAATGTGCTAAGTTTTTTATGTTATAAAAGAATATGAATATTAATGAATAGATTAGTTCTGGTAGTGATAATATTGTATAATTTTTGAATGTACCAAGCAGGATCCCAATGTAAGTTAGGTGTTTTATATTAAATATTATAAATGTAGAGGAAAGAGGTAAAGGCGTTATACTCCAATTAGTGGACAGGAGAAGTTTTTTTATTCTATTTTAAGGAAGAAAGCAAATGGATAGCTGGAAATAAACAGACAAAGAATAATAAATATTATGATTTGAACTGAGATGAGATGAATAAAATAAAATTAAGAGAATTTAAGAGAGAAAAGAAACTATATATAAAAGTGAAGATGGTAATAAGATATGAATGATATATAAAATGAATATGAATTTGAAGTTGTGTCTGTATAAAGAGTTTTGACCCGGGATTGAGCAACCTTCAGAAAAGATGATTTTTTATTTTCTTTATGTTATGTCTTATGTTATATGTATTTGTGTTTGTTTTTAAAATTAATAAAACTTGTTTTTTTTTTTTTAAAAAAGAAGAGATTGGACTGCCATTTGTCAGAAATGGTGTAGGGTCTCCCGCTTGGGTGGGGGGTTGGACTAGATGACCTATATATAAGGTACCTTCCAACTCTGATTATCTGTTATCTTTCTCTGTGCTGCACAAGGGTTGGTTGAGGAGCGAGCGGCTTCCCAAAGACCTTCCTCTTCCTTTTCACACAATCCCTGGCTAATTGTGGCAGGGTCAGGAAGGCGCGCACGAGGGAGAAAACCCTCCTCAAGTAAGTGGTGAGGCTTGGCCAAAGGGCAGCAAAGGTGGGCGGGGCAGGTGGGTTGACTGTCTGATGGGTGTATCCTACTTGCAAAGCACAATTTCACCATACTCAGGGGCACACTTCCATCACAGGCATCACTGACTTTTTGTAAGTTAATCAATGCTGTTCTGTGTGCTAGGTCTGTGATCCTTAAAACCTTCACAAATGCTGCCATTCTTTGTGTTGTGGCCCACCAGCGGCCAGCAGAGCTGGCAACAGACTTGGGCATTGATGAGATTGGGGAGGAACATGGGCCAGTTCTGGTGTCTGGGGAAGGCTCTGATGGGTGCTCTGCATCGGAGGCAGAGATGGGGCCAGGGCAGTCTGACAATTATCAACTACTTTCAGAGTCGGAGATAAGTGAGGCAGAAGAACAGCTGGCACCTGTTCCCGATGCGCAAATGCACAGAGCTGTCAGGAGAAGGGAACAATTAAGGAACGGGGTTGACTTGGGACTAAAAGCACAAGTGGACATTGAATGGCCCCTCCCATAGGAAATAAATAAGAGCAAACGGGGAGTCGTGTTTGCAGGAGACAATTAATTCATTTATTATTGTGAAGATGTGCTTAGATGAGTTTGTGCCTCGCAGAGCCACTTTGCCAGGTATTTCGTTGTACAATGTTGCGACTAGAAGCTCTTGGCCTGGCAACTATCCAAGGACTGATAAGGTTTATTGTTGCAATTAAATCTTGAAATATTTATTGCTGGGACTTTTCTGGATGTGAATGCAAAGGAATTCACATTAATCCAATAAAAAGGGATTTTTGCAGGACAAAGAGTCTGTTTTGTGATTCTATTAAGCCTAAGCCAGAACACCTTGATTGTGATATATGTTATAGAAGGTATGTTATAGCAGGTCAATATTCTTTAAGCATTGCATGTAGGTAATTTCATGTTAATGCTGAATCTAGCCCAAGTTCCCTGAGATACTTAGGACTGAGGGAACTGGATCAGAGTGTAGCATCAACAGCATAAAAATATGGCCCCGTTTTCCAAGCTTCCCACAGAGGATAACATGTAACTATCTCCACCCTAAGAAATATTACTTTCATGCTCTTCAAAACAGCCTCAATGATGTCAATTTTGACTTTCTGACATACATTTTAGACCTTTGTTCATAGCTAGACATGAATTTCTAACTATGCATTTGTATATTCATTATACATACCGTGTTTCTCCAACAATACGGCCTCCACCAATAGAAAGCCCCACCATGTTTTATTGGCATAAATTCAAATTAAGCCCCTCCCCCCAAATTAAGCCCCATATTAAACATGCGAAATGGGGGGGGAAAGCGGGGGGGGGGAGCTTGCCGTTAGGAAGTACTTTTGTTGCATGCCCGGATATGGTGCTGCCTGCGTTGGTGGGGCACTTCATATCGGGAGACCTTCCACCGTTGCTTTCCCTTCTCCCTTGCTGCCGCGGCGTTAGAGCAACACCACGGCATTTGGCGCAGCCACGTGCTGGCCAGTCCGGGCTCCTCCCTGCAACCGGGCCCTGAGGAGACACTTGGCTTCAGGCGCTCCCGTCTTCCCTTTGCTTTCAAAGGTAAAGCGAATTATTTTACAAAGCCTCCCCTGCCCGAGAGGGCAGCCCAGCCACGTGGGGAGGCTAATTTCCCAGGGCCTCTTCCATTCCTCCTCGACCTCCCTACACTGCGCCTCTGAGCGCCAGGTCCCTTCAGCCCAGCGAGCTCTTCCACCTCAAAGAAAGGCCAGGCGGGTGGCTGCGAAGCAGCAGCAGCGGAGTCTGAGCCGCTCGCAGTGAAACAGCCACCACCCTTAGCCCGGCGCGGGGAGAACGAGCGAGTTAGCGCCTGCCAGCCTGTCCTTCCCGCCTTTGGAGGCACCTGCACCGAGCACCTCCGCGGCTTGGTTTCCCCTACCAGCGGGTCCTCCTTTCATGCGGAGGGCTGCGGGGAAGGCGCTCGCCCAGAGGATCTCTCCCTCTCTCTCCCAAAGGTCAACGTCTGCGCTGCGGAGGAGAGGGCTGCAAGCCGGTTCCTCCTGCTTGCTGAGAGGTGAGGAAGCCGTGGCTTGCCCGGCGAGATTTGGGAATGAGGGGCAGGAGGAGGCACATACACACCGCGGCTCACTTTCCCAGCTCTGCCCAGTCCTTACGGCTTTGGCGCAGCCCTGGCAGGATGAGCGGAGGGTCTGGCGGGAGGCGCTCGCTGCCCGCCAGAGTCGTGAGGGCTGCGCAGAGCTGGGAAAGTGAGCCGCGGGTGTGTGCGTGCCTCCTCCTGCCCCTCGTTCCCAAATCTTGCCGGGCGAGCCGCGCTTCCCACCTCTCAGCAAGCAGGAGGAACTGACTGCAGCCCTCTCCTCCGCAGCGCAGACGTTGACTTTCAGGAGAGGAGAAATCCTCTCAGGCGGCGCCTTCCCCGCAGCCCTCCGCACAAGGAGGACCCGCCGCTAGGAAACCGAGCCGCGGAGGTGCTCGCAGGTGCCCCAAAGGCGGGAAGGACAGGCTGGCAGGTGCTAACCTGCTGTTCTCCCCGCGCGGGCTAAGGGTGGTGGCTGCTCCGCTGCGAGCGGCTCAGACCCGCTGCTGCTGCTCGCAGCCACCCGCCTGGCCTTCTTTGAGGTGGAAGAGCTCGCTGGGCTGAAGGGACCGGCGCTTCAGAGGCGCGCAGTGTAGGGAGGTCGAGGAGGAACGAAGAGGCCCGGGAAATTAGCCTCCCACGTGGCAGGGTTGCCCTCGGGCAGGGAGGCTTTGTAAAATAATTCGCTTACCTTCAAAGCAAAGGGAAGACTGGAGCGCCTGAAGGCAAGTGTCTCCTCAGGGCCCGGTTGCAGGGAGGAGCCCTGACTGGCGCACGTCTGCGCCAAATATTGCTCTAACACCGTGGCAGCAAGGGAGAAGGGAAAGCAATGGTGGCCCGCCGAAGGTCTCCCGAATATCCAAGCTGTCGCCGCCCGCCCACCCACCTGAGGATGCAAGGGAGGGAATTAAGTCACCCCCGAAAAGACGTCCTAGCCGTTTTTTCGGGGGTCAAAAAAAAATAAGGCCCGGCCTTATTATGTGAGAAACACGGTATCTATTTTACAAGTTTAAATCTATTATATCTTTCCTCTTTTTTCAGACTTTTGCAGCCCCATGATAATTTTTTTATCTTAAGACAAGAGGAACATATGTCAGTATCAGATTAGATATCTCCCACAACATTTACCCCATAGCATTTCACCCTTACAGAATGTTGCTGAGTTACTTTTTGAGTAACGACTGAGAGAAAGCAGGAAGGCTGTAGGAATGGATGAATTGAACCGAGGTGATTGACAAAAGTAGGGAAGGGGGATAAAGGAAAATGTAGAGTTGTAATTGCAGGAAGGTCATTATCTTGATGGCAAACCTCAGATAAGGACAAAGCAAATACAACTCAGACAAACAAAATCACTAATGGAAAAAAGGATTAGAGAGAGGAAGTAAACATATGTTAGAGATAATTGTGTTAATTACTATGTTAAACAGTAACGAAAGCTGAGCAGAAACTAAAGTTAACCAATGTTAGAGGATTACTAAAAATGTGTATAAATGCAAGACTAGACTCCAATAAAGGTATCATGATTCATTTGATCATGATCAAACACCTTGACTGCCTCATCATTACAACAAGTGGTGCCTGAACAGGGACCCTCTTACTTCGTCCGGCAAGGATTTGGTGCACCTTCAACCCTTTGGGGTTTCTCAACCATTATTGGTTTCTGTAAGTATGGGGTCTTCGCTTTCAGAGGAACAAAGGAAGCATGTAGATGAATTAGGCTATTTGTTGAAGAAAAATAATACTCAGGTACCAGAGAAAAATCTCTTAAGGCTGGTCCAGGAGATTGCAGCTCAGTGCTTATGGTATCCAAAAGAGGGGTCTTTAAAATTAACTGATTGGGAATGTATAGGGAAAACATTGCATACTGAACCTAGAGCAGAAATAGAAGTTTTGCAGGTGTGGCATTTATGTAGATATGCAATTGAAAAATTTGGTCACAATGAACTTTCTCTTTTAACACCTCCACCTTCACGTTATACTAATGTTGTCATTTATCCTCCTTCTTCACCTAAATATATGACTTCCATTCCCTCAGCTTCTGCAGATACAGGGCAAAAGCCTCCTGACTCTATTGTTCAGTCTTCTTTTCAGAAAATGGTTGAGAATTGTGAAAATGATGCCTCTGTCTCAGGAACAGAACTTGCAGAATTACTGTCTGTTTGTCCAGTACAATATCATCCTGGTCAGGGGCCGGAGCTTGGTCTGCAAGTAGCAGAATGGGAGGGTCTGCCTTATCAGATTTTAGGAGAGTTAAAAAAGGTAGGTACAGACTATGGGATTAGTGGAAATTTTACAAGAGGATTTGTAGAAGGAATAAAAAATGGTTATACAATGATTCCTGAAGATGGGAAGCAAATATTACCTGACTTCTCCAGCAGTCTCTCTCACTCCTCCCTAGCCACAGCTGGTAGCGCTGGGATTGATTTAATCACTCAAGAGGAACTTGAGTTTAAATTTCCTTTGGAAGTTAAAATAGTTCCATCTCAATTTAAAGGACCTCTTCCTTCAGGATTAGTTGGATTAATTTTGCCTCATTCTTCTGCACACAAAAAGGGCTGTTTTGTTGTGCCTGGTGTAATAGATTCAGATTACACTGGTATCATTATGATTCAGATTTGGGTGAATCTTCCTCAAGTTCTTCCTTGTAATTCTTCTGTTGTTCAATTGTTTCTTCTTCTATATGAAAATCCATCTCCTGGTATAGGTAATCGTGTGGATGCAGGATTTGGATCAACTTTTTTACCTATAGGCTTACTTCATCAGCTGAACTCCTCTCTCTTCCTAAATAAACAACCATTTCAAGGGTTATTGGATACTGGAGCAGATGTTACTGTCATCTCTTTACATTGGCCAGTACAGTGGCAAAAAATGACAAGTTTCTTCATTGTGGGGAATAGGAGGTTCTACAGCTGCTTGGCAGAATGTTCAAGAAATTAATGTTACAAAATCTGCTGGTAAGTCTTTTTTCCTACAACCATACATTCTAGATATTCATACTAATATTTGGAGCAGTGATATCTTTTCTCTTCTTAATGCACATTTGATTCTTGATGATGGCTCTTCTTCTTAAATGGCTCTGTTTTACGCCGGTTTTGGTGGAACAATGACCATTATCAAAGGAAAAACTTGCTGTTTTACAACAATTGGTTCAAGAAAAATTGGCTGCTGGTCATATAGAATTTTCTACTAGTTTTGGAATACTCCTGTTTTTGTTATAAAAAAGAAAAATGGGAAATCCTAACTTAATTCCTAATTTTTATAAATTATTGGTAGTTGATCTTAAAGACTGCTTTTTTACTATACCTTTGCAGCCTCAAGACAAAGAAAAATTTGCATTTACTGTTCAAGTTTTTAATAATAGCATGCCTACAAAACGATATCATTGGCGAGTGTTGCCTCAGGGAATGCTTAATTCCCCTACACTTTGTCAATATTTTGTGGATAATGCTCTTCAACCCTTTAGGAATAAATTTCCTTCCTATCTAGTCTATCATTATATGGATGATATATTGATAGCAGCCCCAGATTTTGATGAATCTAAATTGTTAAAAGAGTTAATGGATATTGTGGCAGAACAAGGATTGTATATAGCCTCAAACAAAATTCAAAAGGTAGAACCTTATACCTACTTAGGACATAGAATGTTGCATAATTGCTCCATTCCAATTCTCCCTGACTTACAAGTACAAAAATCATATACTTTAGTACAATGGCAAAAATTATTTGGCATTATTAATTGGGCACACCCATTCTTCTTCATTACAACTGGTGATATGTTGCCCTTATTTCAGTCTTTGAAGGGGGCACAAGCACCAGGAGATCTAGTTGTATTAACTGATCTTCAAAGAACATGCCTTTGAAGAAATATTGAATAAGTTTAAGCATCGATATGTGGACAGGATAACATCCTTAACAATAGGACTTTGTTTAGCTATTCTTCCTACTACACCCTTACCCACAGGATGTCTTTATTCTAATGCCTCTCCACAAGCAGTCAACATTCATGAATGGATTAATTTGTCTGCTACTCTACCTAGAAACATTTATCCTTATCAGTCTGCATTAGAAGATTTGATTATTAAAGGAGCCTTACATTTTACAGGACAGGATCTCATTAGCATAGCTTTCACTCGTACAAAAGTTGAACATGAGCATTTGATGATTTCAGAATCATATCAGATAGCCTTTTCTCAATATGTGGGAGACTTATTATATTCTTTACCCAAGGATCCTAGAATAGTGGTTACTACTACTTTAAATCTGGCCTTTTCTTCCATTTAGAAATCCTATTTCTAAAGCTCTTAAAATTTTTACTGATGGCTCACCAACAAGGGGTGTGGTCGTCTGGCAGATTCAACAACAATGGTATTTTAAATTTACTGCCACTCAGACTTCAGCTCAAAGTGCTGAGCTGGCTGCTGTGATTTTAGCTTTACAATTGTTCAATGACCAACCTATTAACTTGATTGTTGATACTCAATATGTGTATTTAGCTATGCAATCTCTTCATTTTTCTTATTGTGCTCTCTCTTTGGATAAGAATTTGTTATCCTTGTTTTTATCTTGGAAAGAATAGTTTGGAAACTCGCTTGTATTCCTTGTATGTAGAACACATTTGAAGTCATACTCCTTTTACTAATGCCTTGACTAAAGGAAATCAGAAGGCAGATGAATCCTTAAAGGATGTTGTGTTTGTTTGTATCATGGCATGGCATCAGGGCCTTCACAACCTGATTCTGGATTTCAATCTTCATCTGAACACAGAAGTCCGGCTTCCAAGGTTGAAGCGCCCGCAACCCATCACTTGGGGACAGGTTAAATCTACTACATATCAAGCTCAACAACAACTGCAACAAGCCTCATTACCTCACACTCCTGAAAATCTTGTTGCTGCTGTTTTTGCTATTATTACTGCTAATTCTGTTACAATTTTACTTTGTATTTTCTTGTTTATGGTTAATGGTGTTTCTGCTCAAAATGACACTTCTGTGGTTCGTCTTAACCCTAATTTGTGGGTTCGTCATGCACAATATATGTTTATGACCCATGGCACAAATATACTATGAGCCCCCAATGGCATTTGGTCAAATTTCTTTTACCCCTAACTTGATCATGTCTTCTACATTTATTGTCTCACAACTACAATCTATTTCACACTCCTGGCTATTTTCTAAACCCCCTATGCAATTGAATTCTGTCCGTTGGCGTTATTTGAAAGTTAGTCAATTTACAAGGGGTCTGTGTTTCTGTTGTCACGCTAAACATACTTGGCTTTATAATTGGTCTGATTATGATGCTGCTCAGCACATATTAAAAAAACTAGGGAATTATAGTTATTGTTCTAACTACTATTGGTTGTCAGGTACCTTTAATTCTTCTTTGTATGGATTTAATATAGCTCCTGATATGTATCCTAACAATTTTCCTATTTTTAATGCCTCTGATCAACTAATATGTGGTTCTTTTTTGATAAATATGCCACTAATGTTCATCCTCAGAATTTTTCATTCTTTGAATAAAACTATTGAGGATGAGCTTGCCAATTTACAATCATACATTCAAAATAATATCCATGCTCAGTACTCACCTTTTGAGTGGCTAACCAATTGGCTTCCTGATTGGTCTTGGCTCAGACCGTTTTCCTTTTATGCTATAATTATTATTGTATTAATTGTAACCTGTTGTTTTATTCATTGTATTCCAAATTTATTTGCATTGTTTTGTCCTGCTTTCCTCTCTCTTAATCCTCTACAATTGAGATACATTCATAAATCTTTGAATCCTCTATTTAAAATAAAAAACGAGGATATGTAGAGTTGTAATTGCAGGAAGGTCATTATCTTGATGGCAAACCTCAGATAAGGACAAAGCAAATACAACTCAGACAAACAAAATCACTAATGGAAAAAAGGATTAGAGAGAGGAAGTAAACATATGTTAGAGATAATTAATTGTGTTAATTACTATGTTAAACAGTAACGAAAGCTGAGCAGAAACTAAAGTTAACCAATGTTAGAGGATTACTAAAAATGTGTATAAATGCAAGACTAGACTCCAATAAAGGTATCATGATTCATTTGATCATGATCAAACACCTTGACTGCCTCGTCATTACAACAGGAAAATAAAACATTTCCAATTTCTCAAGACCCTCCATCTATACAGTATCATCTACTGTATAATATCTGCATTCCACTACTAGGGTAGTTCCAAGAGCTAGCAAAAAATACTTTGCTTTTGTCCAGTTCCTTCCTGACTTCTTCCAGCTTTATATTTGAAATAGTCCTGCAAGGAGACAAAAATGAAAATAAAGATTTTGATTGCTATTTCTGATAATGCATAGCTACAGACTTGTTCATCTTGTTACACCGATGAGAAGATCAGACAAAATAGTAAAGTACACGTGGGACAATAAATGAGAAAGAAAGATATGTTCTGCAGACTCTAGATTTAAAAAAAGTCCAAATGTCTACTTACCAATGGGAATATCAATTTCATAAAAGACTTGCAGTCTTTCATCAGGTCAGTATTCACCTTATCAAACAAACAATTCAGAACAAAACAAAAAACATTCCTGGATTACATCCTGCTTTTCCCAGCAACTAACGGAGAAATCACCAGAAGAACAGAGCTAATGGCCATATGGGAGCAGCAAAATATCTTTGTATAAATTCAGTGGGATCTGATATATAACATAAGATCGCTCTTTTAATGGTACTGGAAGCATGGAGTTAGAAACATGAGTGGGAATTCAAGATTCTCATGGGAACTACCAAAATGTTTTTAAGAAAAAAAAATTAATTAGGAGATTCTAGCAAGGACCAAATTAGTTTTTTTGGGGGGGGTGAATCCATGAAAAAGAGATATTAAAACTGGAGAAAAATCTGTTAACAGGGAAACTCTGTCCCATGCTATTTCAAGACTTACAAGTTTCCTCTCAACCTTCTTAAGTGAGGTACATTTTGTCTATTCAAGCAAGGACTTCAGTCAGCAAACACGTTGTGACAGGTTTGCAAAATCAGGTCAAAATGGATGTGTTCAGCATGGATGTGTTCAGTATGACTGCACCTACAAGACCCTGATACAAGGGAAACAGGCTGTAATTATAACTAAGCAATAATACAAGATTCTTAATATATTAGGTTACAAATTATAAAAAGACAAAAGTTTAAATAGACTAAGAGTGAGTTTAATGTGTTAATATAGAAAATAATAGCTTTTACCTATGAAACACTAAAGGATATACGAGATGGCTGTTTGCACAGCTTGGTAGGCTAAAATGTGTTTGGCTACTTTATGGTTCAGAAGGCATTGGGTCAATCAACACTACCAATGGATTAATTCAGAAATTACCAAAGGAAAAAAAGAATATAGTTCTCATTGCTTACAGTTTTGCATTAACAGTACCTATTCTTGCATACCATAACATCTATTTGTCAGTTAACCAGTTTACACTTGTTTGTGTGGTCTTTTAAATTATGTTGATGATTTCTGGCATTAAACCCAAGATAGAAAATGAAAATACAGGATGGTAAACATATTTTTTTGCCACTTAAAAGCTCTCTTCTAATGAAGTTTTTATACGTTTAAAGTCTTATGCAGTTAATATGTTGTGGCATTTGAAACAAAGGTGTTCCTGCTTAAAGCACCATTAAAAATTCACATTTTTTCAAAATCTAATCCACATTACTTGTATGCAGAATAAAGTATCTTGGGGGGAATGGTGGTGTATTGGGTCATCTTTGTTTAGTTCTTCTAAAACTGCTCCGGATCAGACTCCGAAGCGCATATAGATAAAATAAGCCTCCTTAAGAATGTAACCCGAATCTGCTACATATTCTGAGCGCCTCCTAAATATGTAGTTTATCATAAATTCTTGGGCGCGGTCGGTGGAGCAATATAGCATATCACGTGGTAGCTTCCGAATACACTTGCGAGAGGGTCGCGCAAAAGAGCAAGTATTTTGGGATCCCCTTCCTATTGCTTTACTGTAACTGTCATACACATACATACACACACACACCCGGAATAAAACGGTTAAATGTACTGAAACATGCTGTTTCCGTCCCCCCTTCGGTGATATTCCTTTTATTACGTACTACTCTCCTCGCCCTTCGTGATTAATCTCAGAAATATGCCCCTGTGGCTCAACACTTCAGCTGAAAGCCAAGGGATTGTTCTTTATTCTACGAGCGCCATGACCATTTAGCGAATCAGGGATCGGGAAACCTCTAAACCGGCCAATTGAAAATCAGCATTAGGTTGGCTCCGCCTCGCCCGAATCATACATGTTACTTTCCCGAATTGAGGTCGCCAGACGTGGGTTGGTAAGCTTCGGTGGAGTCAGACGTGGTTTTTTTTGTCACGTGGCGCTGAATCGTCGTCTTGTCTGGTTGTCTCCATTTGCCTGGTAAGCATTGTAGCTGTTTTCTCCCCTTTGAAAAACGGGGCCTCTGGTCGGGCCTGTGCGCTTGGTTGAGTTGGTTTCTCCAATGCTCCTTTGAAAACCGCTAAGCGGCCGGATTGCTAGCTTGAGTCAGCCGCATGAAGGTTGTTTGTCTAGGGAGTTTGACCCTAGCTATCCTCGGGGCTTTAGTTTGGATTTAAGGTGGGGTTGGAATAGCAAGGAGGCACAAAAGAAATGGTGAATTAATGGGAGGCAAAAAGAAAACGATGAAAAAAAAAAAGATTTAGTCCTGCCTGGTTGCTTTGTTTTATTCAGAAATCCCAATTTAACCTTCTCTCTCCACGGCGTAAGCATTTTTTCCCCTCCTTCTTTCCACCTCGTTTCCTGCGCTTAGTGTAGAAAGTTAGGGGAAGCGGACGGCCGCTTTCAAGCCAACGCTGAAAAGGTAGAAGCGGGCAAACAATTTGTACTCTGTTGCCAAAAAAAAGAAAGAAAGTAAGTTGTTAATGGACGCGCGAAACCGACAGCTGGAGGCGATGCCTTGTCGCTGCCCGCAGCGTTGTTGCTCCACTCAAAAGGTGCGGCCGCCCGTTCCCACAAACAAAGATAACACGCCTGGGTCAGATGGAAACTGGGTGAACCCTAAGCTACATAAAAGCTTGAATGCTCCTTTCCTATATGGGCGTCAAAACAGGATCTTCGCTCAGCACCTTCGCACACGCCCGCAGACACAAACACGGCAGGCTTGAGTTATTTGCAGAAAGAATAAAGACAAGATTCACCTGAATAAAGTATGCTTTTTCATTAACAGCAAGTATTTCAAGGGGAAAATCCGAATTGCGTGAACTCTACGTTTGCAAAAAATAAAAATCAGACGTTCAAATGTTTTTTATTTATTTTATTTATTTATTTGATTTGCCAATTGTTTACAAGATAATAAGTATAAATGTATACATAGTTGTGAATACATGAATGGGTACATATAAGAAAAATAAAAGAATAAGAGAAACAATAGGACAGGGACGGTAGGCACGTTGGTGCGCTTATGCACGCCCCCTACATTTTTTTTTTCCATCCATTGTTGAAATCGGAACTTTTCTTCCTTGATTTCTGAAAACTTGTATTTATATATGCCAGCCATCGCACCATCAGATGGCCTTGCATTTAACATCTGGAAATGATAAATATTGCCATTAAAAATAACAAAAATGGCTAAGGGAAAGATACAAAGGCGGAGGCAGAAACTTTCCCCAATACCATTAACCACACCCTATCCGGGTTCCAGGCCAATTGGCAGAGCCAGGTTTTAAGGCCTTTTGGAACCTTCACAAAATGAATTATTTGCTCCAGTGATCTGCTATGTAGCTTATTGCCATTTTAAAACTTATTAACTAAAGTGTACATAAAAAAAATTGAGGCCTAAAGGTGGTGGTGGTGGGAGTGCTAACAATTCTGGGAGTTGAAGTCCACAAGTCTTAAAAGTTGCCAAGGTTGGAGACCCCTGGCTTAAACTGTTTACCTTATGCTTAAATCTGAATTTGGTGCTGCAGCATAGACATAATTTTAGCTACCTTCATGTGACTTTTTAATAAAGTATAGCAGTTGGCAATTTGTTTGCCTGTTTCATACCCTTGCCATACATAGACTAGAGCACTTAACTGTTAATATGTTGAGGATGTGCATAGAGAGGATTGAAAATATGGCTAGAAGAATTTAATACATCCACAAAAACAGTGATGAGAAGTTTTAAGAAAAAGCGGAGTATGACACAATATATGGGTGTGGTAGCAAAAAGCATTGAAATGTATGGAAATATATAGTTATTAGCGTTGATAATTAGTTTTAGCTTTTTCTCTTGTTTTTTTTGCTCCTTTTTTTACTTTGCATTATATTGTTTTCTGTTTGCCAATAGAAAAGAGGTGGCTTTGTGCAGTTTAATTGCCATTTGTACTGTTGCTCTCAAAATGCTTGTATTCATTTGGGATTTTTGTGTTATTGGACAAAAGTGCCATGTGATAATGAATAAAAATCAATTTAAATGATACAGCTATGCTGAGAGGTCTCCAGCAAAAGTGTCTTTTGGAATCAGTGAAATGGAGTAGCGAGTTATGTACATAAACATTTTTCTTCATGTTGTGATAAATTCTAATTATTTGATATACAAGATAAAAGTGCTTTCAAATTTAGAAGTAATATTTCATTTTAGTGGTAACAGACTTCAGGCTCAGTGTTGTTGCCTTTCATGAATATTCTGTGTCATGCCTGGAAAAAAATACTAATTAGCACTCATAAAAGTTTTATAAGGCTGGCATAATGACATGTGGTATAGAAAGTTCATTTTATTTATTTGATTTGTCAATTGCTTACAAGATATTAGGTGTAAGTAAACATGAGTAAGAATACAGGAAATAGGTACAAATAAATGGGGACAAATGAACAGGGAGGGTAGGCATGATTGTGCACCCCCCTTACAAGTTGAGGCTTGGGATAGAAATACTGGTGCTTACTTGATTGTGTTTATTTTGGAACATCTGATAGGACAATGTATTTTTTTTATTATGTAGGTCGAATAGAAGACACGAAGAAGATGAATTCCTTTTTAGTCATTACTATCATTACTACCTTTATTCTGGCTTTGTTCCTCCATTCAGGTAAGGAGTGAAATTGAAACAGAATAACAGTAACAGAATAACAATCAGAATAGAACAGGGAGAGGTGGCTTATTATTCAAAGGGCTGACTGAGTTTTAGTTTGATGGTTTGGAATTATACAGATAATATGATAGAAAAAAGTATATCCCTTTGAATGACAGATTATTGGTTTGAGTTGTATGAAACTTTTTTATAACCAGTCAAATTGTTGGAGCAATCCTACTGATCAGGTTTCAAGGGAACTGCTTTGGGTTTTGTTTTGTGTTATTTTGTTTTGTATGTGTCTTTGAGTCAGTTTTGACTCCTAGCAACTATCTGAACATGTCCATGCAGTTTCCCTGTCAAGATTTTTGGAAATCTGAAATCTGCTTGTCAGGAGCTAGTTGTGAAGAGTGATGATGTAATGGTTGTAAATAGATGTATTGTTCGCAAAACTGTTTTTTAACATTGTTAAAACTTTGAACTGTTGTTAAAACAGTAAGAAAGGATTGCTTATAATTTGTTTTCTAATAGGGATTCTGTTTCAGAAGGGAACGTTGTGTTTACTTCCTTTTTTTCCTTGTTTATTTAGGAAATGCTTTAGTGTGCTACAATTGTCCAATTGCTAACTGTGACAAAAATATAACCTGCACAGGTGAACAAGATACTTGCTTAATAGCATATCTTGGTGAGTATATTACTTGATCTCTTTTATATTTAATTTCTGAAGAAATATACAAATTTATTAATCTGATTTTTAGACTGATTTTAAATATTCTGAGAAGTTTAATATGCACACAATGAAGTCAGCAATAACATTTCAACATATCTTGTCATTCTGGAGGGAACAACAATCAAACTCTGCCCTCCACCCCGGTTCTCATATGTGCCTTTGAGGTTTTTTGTTTGTTTGTTTTTTACTTCTGGTGACTGCCTGGACAAATCCCTGCAGTTTTCTGGATAAAGTTTTTTGGAAGTAGTTTGCAGAACTGAAAAAGAATGATTGGCTCCAAATCACCCAGCTGGCTTTGTGTTCTGTATCTAGCCTGATGCCTTAATCACTACATTAAACTGGCTGAAGAGATAAAAACAAACAAAAACACTTCCCAGCACCACATTAGGATGGAGAAGATCTATGTTTTTAGTATGCTTTTAAAAAGTACTACTAACACCGTAAGATGGCAGATCAAACAAATCTCCAGGGAGCATATTGCAGAAGGAAAGTGCCACAGAAACTTCTTACAGTATCCTAGAAGATTGCATTGCTTAATCAATGGGATCTGCAGCAAGCCAGCCTCTGTAAATTCTGACAGGTTGAGTAGAAAGCATAGAAAAGAGATGGCCCCACAGATAACTAGTCTATATACCATGTAGAGCTTTTACACGTGTCAATCAGTATCTTGAAAGTCACTTAGGTGGCAGAAAGATCAGTGCCCGGGTCGCCATTTTATAGAATTCACAAGCTTGTTGGTACCATCAGCAAGCCAAAAAGCAATCTGCCCATAATGAAGGGCAGAGGATACCCTGAGACAAAAATCAAACGGGATTTCCAGTATGCATTGGGCCCTCAATTATTCCATTCTCCACCATCATTACAGGAGCTTTCTTCCACACATCAGTGCTGTTTTCTGTTACACAAGTCCTCCCCTAGCTGGTTCTGCCAAAGTGTCTAACCTTGTCTTAAGGCTGCAGTGAAGACTATTCCCCACAACCTAATTCTTTGCTGTGCACTCTCTTTTATCTCGTACAGGTAAAGATCCACCTCTACAAGCAGGCCCCACCTTGACTAAAAACTAAAATGAAAAAAGTCTTGATTTACTTCAGATGCACTAGATTTGGCTTTTGTATGGCTTCCCTCTATATGTTTTATTTAATGCCTTAGGACGAGTGTCAAACTCAAGGCCTGGGGGCCAGTGAAGTACTTAGATCTGGCCCGTGGGGCCACCCTGGAAACAGCGAAGGACCGGCCCATGGAGCCTCCCGAGCTCCATGTTCGCTGACAGAAGGTTGCAGGAGGCCATCGCAGCTGAAAATGGAGCTCAGGAGCCTGTTTTCACTGGCAGAGCGCTCGGGTCACCACAGGCACGTGACATCCGATACGAGTGACGTTGAACTGGCCATGCCCACCCTGGCCACACACCCCTGCTCCCCCAGGTCAAACATAACCCTTATGCAACCCTCAATAAAATTGAGTTTGACACCTCTGCCTTAGGTAAGCGGGTGTTGGGGCTCGTAGGGCAGTTCCATCTTCACCCTTGCTTGATTTTTAGGCATGTGCCTCATCCCACCTTGTACAATTAGATGGGCAGGGCTTAACTAGGGCTTATTTTGGGGTAGGGCTTCTTAGGTGCAGGCATGAAAATCTGGCTAGGGCTTATTTTCAGGGTACATTGTATTTTCAGGGAAACAGTAGTAAATTCTTGCTTTACTAAAACGCTTAATTATGCAAACTATGCTTAAAGTTTTCTAGTGAGTGGCGAAGGAATCATTGCTTATTTTATTTTCTCCCATTTTTGGTGGAAAACAATGTTTATTTTTTCTGTTTTATTTGGCTTAAGGCTGTTATCAAATGTTGGGATAGAGGGGTAATAAAACAGGGATGGTAAAATCTCCCAATGAAATAAGATTGAATTTTTTGGATGAAGGATTTGGGCCAATTCACAATCTTTACAGCAACTTTTAAAAACTTTTGGGATTTTCTGTGGAAAAGTGGGGTACAAATAGTCTTACAATATCATGTAAGGTGTTTTTAATTTAACAACTGATTAAAAAGACTGAAATTATTGAACAGACTACATTTTCCACCTATACACACAGAAAACTTTAATTAAGTAGGATAGAATTTAACTATAATTTTCTTTTTGTTTTTTCTTTTTAAGGTTCAAAAAATACATCTAAATGCTGGAAGTATTCTGACTGCAATGTAGACTTTATTTCACATAATTTCTCAACAAAAAACTTCAGATACAGGTGCTGCCAATGGAATTTGTGTAACAATGCTCCAAATGTAGTAACTAGCAAAATAGTTCTCAGTGGGGCTTTCTTGCTGACTGTTGTTCATATGTTAAAGTTCTTAGTCTGGAACTGAAACAGGGCATTGTTTTTCAATTAAAAAGATACAAAACACTGGTGTCATTTGAGAAATTGTTCCAGTTGGAGAATATTAAATTATGGAGATACAGTATTAAGTAGATAAAATTTGTTTGCTGTACTGCACTTTTCCTTACATTACATAATTTCTATTGGAAACTTACATTTAATCTGTAAGATATTCATATTAGCCAATGTGGATGTATAAAAACTTGCTTTTGTTCAGAACATCTTTTGAATCTCATAAAATTGCCAACCACATTTTAACTTGCAAGCAATTGTTGCAATAAAAGTGCTATTGTATAATTAAATCTGGATTGATTTTTTTATTTACCTTTTTGATGCCACAGCTAAACCTTTTCCAGTAAGCTAAACCATTCTAGTCATAACAGCGAATGACACACTATCTCCTTGCCACTTTTGTGGGTGGTTCTGTCAGTATATAAGAAATTATGAGCTGGGATAGCCATAACAACAAGTCAGCCAATGGGAACTAAGAAACAGGATCTGTTGTGAGCCATGTGAGATGGACGTGGCTTAGCTTAACAGGTTTTTTTTGTGTGCGCGTGTGAGAGAGAGAGTCTTGAGTTCTGGTTCTGGCTTTTGCTTCTTGTCCTTGTATTTGCTACCATGTTGGAAGAGCTGCATGGGTATTGTATACATGCATCATGCTTTATATTATTGTGTACAAAGAAGTTTCATCTATAAATGAATCCTGCTGAATTATTTACAAGTGTGCTGGTTGAATTGCTGCAAACTCTTAACAGGTTCCTTATCAACACAATATAATAGAAGGGTTCCTGCAAGGAATATAAATCCTTCCATTCCCCACTATCCTGTCAGAGCTGAAGAAGCTTCTTGAATGAGAAGCAAAATATCTTCAAAGAAAAAATAAGGAGGTCCTGAAAAAGTACCTTTGGGACAACCATGACCTGAATGACTGAGAATCTCTACAGACTTCCTTATCAACGTTTAGTGACGTGTCTGTTATTAAATGAACTGTCCAAATTTAGACTGACTTCATCATTCCAATGTAGCACTTTGAAGCCTATTTATTTAGCGCTTATTAGGGTACAGTCACTTCTAGTGAAAAATGATACTTTTTTGTTTGGACAAAATGCTTAAACTTAGAAAAGCCACAGCTTGATTTTAAAAACTATGGGACTAGAAAGGAAGCAGTGAGAAAATATGTGTTAATTTGCCTGTTGGGTGGGCCCCTCAGTGTGGGTGCACTGTGTTGGATGTCAGCATTGGAAGCCATATTAGCACTAGAAGCTTCCACGCTGCCACATTCCTGTGCCTAGGAAATTGGGAGGCGGGATTTTCATAGAGTGTATGTAGTTAGACATAATAGTATTCAGTCAAGGTCATGTTGTTCCTGCACCTGGATGAGTGGTTAAGGGATGTCTTAAGTTGGGACGGGTGGTGATTGAACCATGTGATGGACTGGTGGGTGCAGGGGATGGGTTTGTGATTTTGAATTACTGGGGGGAAACCCGGAACTCTCAAATTCGGGTTTTCCCAGATGTGCCAGTATACCTACTCTAATAAAAGGAACTTTTGAGAAGATGCCTGTGTTGGAGTTTTGGTGTTGAGTTTGAACATTGACATTGGAGTTGGTTGAGTGAGAGAAGGAGAATACCTCTGTGCTATTCTTAAACTTCATTTAATTGTTATGCTTTTATAGTTATTTATCACATTTTAAAACTATCCATATCCTTCACGCAGGGACTCTGAGCGATGTATAGTAAAATATTAAAACATGAAAACAGTATATAAAAGTTAAAAATTTAACAAACAGGCAAAGGTGATTAAAAACTGTTAAAAATTGACAGGCAAAGGGAGTGCTAACAAGCCCCACAGCTGTATGCTCCTATGGGCTCCCCATAAAGGCCATTTGACATTCTTTAACTGGCATGGTGCACAACATACCTATTTATGCTTTTATGCCATTGTAAGCCCCCCAGAGTCGCTCTGGATAGTGAGATGGATGGCACATTAATTGGATGGATGGATTTGATTGATTATCCTGATGATGATCATCAAATGCATTCTTTTGTCCCAACTTGGCTACATAACTATGTTTTGAAGATTCCTTCACATGGAATGGACAAGAAGGCATTTGAGCAGCCATAATCACTAGTAATCTTGGTATTTTTGTATCTCTCTGCTGCCATTTACTGATCATCCAAATTTTGTAGCCCTGGAAGAAGAAATGTTCTACATTTAAATTAATCTGTCATAAAATCCAATCCAATGCTTCTACATAACTTAGTTTGGAAAGAGGATTAGAGAAACAGAGTACTTGACAAGTGGCCATAAGAGCAGTTTCCCCCCCAATGTTTTTGGACTTCTAATTGATACAAATGAACAAGAAGTAAAAACGATGTCAAACATGTTTTGACTGATATCCTTCCTCCAGTGCACGTCTATTCTTCATCAGTTCCATGGGCCATTTTTGACTACTTTCCTTCATGTGCATGATTGTTGTATATTTGGTGTGTTAGATTTTTCTTTACAAGAGGAATAGAAATGTTCTACATGAATGCTTCATTAGCCTATCAAAGCAGTCCCCAACCGTTCTGGCAGCAGAGACCAGTTTCATAGAAGACAATTTTTCCACGGACTGGAGGCAGAAGGAGGAGTGTGCAACCTATATCCCTCACATAGACAGTTTTGCTCACCTATAGTTCACTTACAGCTGTGACATGTTTTCATTCTGTTTAATAAAGAGACACAGAGGTTCATATATCTTTATGTTCTGCCCCAGAGGTTCATATGCCTTAAGTTCCACCAGGTTGTCTTAGTGGCATTGTATCTGCTTCCTTAAATCGCATTTTATTTTGGAACTGCCCAAGATGGATCCTTAGCACACCCTTCAAAAGTATACCGTGACTATTTATTCATCCAAACTTGAAAAATATGGAGAAAATAGTAACTTATAGAGATATATTGAATGAACAAGGAATATTGAAAACTAGATTAGAACTGCTAACACAAGGGGTAAATACAGAATTGTGGTCTTATTTACAAATACAATCAAGATACACACAATGGGGTATTAACAGAATTAACAATTCTAGATAAGCTATTGTTAGAGAGAGATGATAAATTAATAAAAATATTGTATAGGTATTTATTAGAATACAAACTTGAGGAAGAACATGTTAAAAAAACTGGTGGCATAGGCAAAAAAAATCAGTTATAATATTGAATTGGCTAAATGGCAAAAACTTTGGAACACAAATAAGAAAATAACTTTGGCTATGGCTTATAAAGAAAACCTTTATCTTACAAGAAGAATTCTATAAAAAAATAACATGAAAATAATTGAACTGGACTATGTTAATATAGTTATGATGGGAGATTTCAATGGAATTGTAGACAACAAATTGGATTATACAGCAGCAGCAACAAAGCAAAATAGACTCTCCCTAAATCCCTTTTTAAAATGACAGATGAAATAAACTTAAAAGATATATGGAGAGAAAGAAATGCTAAAACCAAACAATACACTTTTTACTCAAATAGACATTTATCATGGTCCAGAATAGATATGATTTGGATTTCAACAGAACTAATATCTAATATTCAAGAAACAAATATTGAAACAAGTATTTGGGCAGACCACAATCCAGTGACAATCAAATGGAAAGGACAAAAAAGAAGATCGAGATGGACGTTAAATAATACTATTTTAAAAGAAAAGGACTTCACACAGCGGATGGAGAAAGAATTGGCCTTTTTCTTTAGAGAAAATAAAAAAGAAGATACTTCAATTCAGAATGTATGGGACACAATGAAGGCATATGCTAGAGGCTTGATAATAGACTATACAAGGAAAAGGAACATCAGGAAAAGGCAAGCCACCAAAGCTTTAGAAGACGAGCATAAAAGACTTGAAAAAGAGCTACAGAAAACGCCACAGAAAAAAGACATTAAACTAAAATTGGATATAATTAAACACAAAATGGGTCAAATAGAGAAAGAAGAATTAGCACAGAAAATTAGAAGTGCTAAACAGAACTACTTTGAAGATGCAAACAAACCAGGTAGATGGTTAGCATACAAATTGAGAAAGGAGAAAGAATCAAGGAAAATATTGCAGTTAATAGATGATCAAGGTCAAGTTTGCTATGGCAATAAAGAGAAAAAGGAAATTATTCGAGACTTTTATGGGCAACTATATAAGCAAGAGAATATTGATGAGGAAAGAGTCAAACAGTATTTACAGAATGCTAATTTACCTAAGATACCTAAAGAGACTGAAAAAATGTTAGAAAGCAATATAACAATGATGGAATTAACTGAAGCACTTAAGAAGCAAAATAATGGAAAGGCACCAGGCCCAGATGGACTTCCGACAGAATTTTATAAAACATTACAAGAATCGCTGAACCTTCCATTGCTAGAAGTCATGAATGAAGTTATGTCAAAGAAGAAGATACCTAAAACATGGTCAGAAGCCTATATTATACTTATTCCAAAAGAAGAGGCTGATCCATTGCAAATTAAGAATTATAGATCTATTTCTTTACTAAATGCAGATTATAAAATTTTCACTTCAATACTGGCAGAAAGACTTAAAAAATATTTAAATAACTTTATCCATCCTGATCAAAATGGATTTCTGCCAAAGAGACAAATCAAAGATAATATGAGAGTAATTTTGGACACTTTGAAATATTATGAGGCACACCCCGAAAAACAAATGGCTTTGATATTTTTAGATGCACAAAAGGCATTTGATAATGTGAATTGGAGATTCATGCTATTATTATTGGAACAGATGGGTTTCACCAGAAAATTAATTCAAGCAATAGAAGCCATATACCATAAGCAAACGGCAAAGGTAATGATAGAGGGAGAATTGACAGATTCCATCAATATAAGAAAAGGAACAAGACAAGGATGCCCACTATCACCTTTGCTATTTGTATTAACTTTGGAAGTGTTAAATAGAAATATTAGAGACGAAAAGAGTATAAAAGGAATAAAAATTAAAAAGGAAGAATTTAAATTGCAAGCCTTTGCGGATGATTTGGCTTTTATTTTAGAAGACCCTTTAGAAACAGCACCAAAATAATTGGAAAAGATAGAGGCATATGGCAAGGTGGCTGGTTTGAAAATAAATAAAGATAAAACAAAGATCTTGACAAAGAATATGCTACTAAGACAAAAAGAAGAATTGGCAGACTTATTGAAAATTCAAGTCATGAACAAGGTTAAGTATTTGGGGATACATTTGACAGCAAGATGTAGTACATTAAAAGAGAACAATTACATTAAACTCAAACAGCAGATAGCGTTGGACTTGACGAAATGGGAAAATCTACAATTGTCATTAATAGGGAGAATTTCAACAATCAAGATGAATATTTTACCCAGAATTTTATATTGTTTCAAACAATACCAATTAGGCTTGGAAAGGACTACTTTGAAGATTTAAATAAAATTGTGTTGAAATATATATGGCAAGGTAAGAAAGCGAGAATAAAGTTAAAACTCTTGCAAGATGCTAGAATTAGAGGAGAATTTGGTTTGCCTAATTGGGAGTTGTACTATCAAGCTACAAACTTGATGTGGGCTAAGGAATGGATAACATTAAGAAATACTAGATTGTTGACATTAGAAGGACATGATTTGTTGTTGGGGTGGCATGCTTTTTTATGGTATAAGGGAACCAAAACACAGGGCTATTTTAGAAGACATCATATATGGGAGTCTGTGGTTAAATTTTGAGAAGATTAAAAGACAATGCTATTTGAAAATTCAAGTCTGGTTATTGACTATGGAAGCATTTTCCTATGCTATAATATACAGGAAGGAACAAACAGTTAGATATGGGGAAATTTTGAATGAAAAGGGTGAACTTAAATCTATGCAAAAACTAGAGGAACAAGGTATAAAGATGGATTGGTTTTCATATGCACAAATACACTCAAGGTATGATAAGGATTTTAAAACAGAAGGTTTTTATCATAAATTGACTGACTTAGATAAGATCTTGACAGGTACCGATGAAAAGGTGATTAAAAAACTGTATGGATATCTATTAGAAATTAAACTAGAAGAAGAACAAGTTAAAGAAACTATGATTGCTTGGGGGAAGAATTTTGGATATGGGATTGATTTAGAGAAATGGCAAAAACTGTGGTCTCAAAATTATAAAATGACAATGTCAACAGCATTTAAAGAAAATTTGTATAAGATGTTTTACAGGTGGCATTTCCCCTGACAAGAATAGCAAGAATGTCCAAGAATAAATCCGAAAAATGTTGGAAATATCATCAGATACCTGGCTCATACTACCATATGTGGTAGACTTGTGCGGATGCGAGAAAATACTGGACTAAAATCCACACGTGGTTGGAAAAAATGACAAAAAAACATATAGATTTGAAACCAGAGATATTTTTATTGGGAATTTTACCTGATACATACAGTAAAGATTTAAAATATTTGATTGTAAATGTATTAACAGCGGCTAGGGTTGTATTTGCTAAAAATTGGAAAAAAGAGAAAATACCATCGCAGGAGGAAACCATTAAGAAAATATTGGAATGTGCTGAAATGAGTAGATTGACATTTGAAATTAGAGAACAAGAGGATAAACAATTTTACAAAATTTGGGACCTTTTCTATCAATGGTTAGATAATAAAATATAATATTAAAATATGTAGAATTTTAGAAAACAATGAATATATAAAGATGTATTTTCTTTTTTTATTATTATATCTATAAAATGTTTCTAGGATAGATTTGGGAGGATTATATGAATTGTTATAAAATAAACTAAGTAAATTATAGTTATCTTGCAAAGTATGAATGAACAAAATTATAGTCAAATGATTGATTAATAATGATACTAGGGTATTCAATCTTTGATTGATAATATGAGTTATTATGCAATGTAACTGTAATTGAGACTATGAAATGGATGCACAAAAAAATTGTAAACCAACCGACACACTGCTTGTACACTTATGGAAGAAAGTTGGATGTTTTTATGTTTTGTTTGTTTTTGTTTGTCTTTAAAAACCAATAAAATTTACAAAAAAAAAAAAAAGATATCTTACAAGTGGAATCTTCTGCCAGCAAGGCTTTCTAAAATGTTTAAAAATATATCTCCAAATTGTTGGAAATATAAAGATTTAGCTGGCACATTTTTTCATATGTGGTGGACTTAATGCTGCAAAAAACATATTGGAGACTGTTTCAAACATGGATAAAACAAATGGTGGGAGAATGTATTCCATTTAAACTAGAAATTTTTCTTCTTGGAATAATATCAGAAAAATTTAAAAAGGAGATAATATATCTAATAGTACATGTATTGATGGTGGCTAGAATATTATATGCACTATATTGGAAAAATGAAAGTATATCTTCAGAAACAGAAATAATAAGAAAAATTATGGCACGAGCAGAATCAAATAAAAGAGAAAGAAGAGTCTGAATATTATAAAACATGGAGTAAATTTTATTAATGGTTATATAGTAGAAGACAAGGTCGAAATACTAATATGATTAGATTAATTAGTAATTAATATTTTAATGAGATTATAAGTGATGTAAAATATATTGATGTATAATAAGGATAAGTTGAATGTATTGTGTTATATTTGCATAATTAAAATTAAAAATAAATGTAAAAAAAGAACCACCACCCCAAAAAAGTATAGCGTCACTTCTGCCAGAAAAAGTTTCGCTATTCTGAGAGTTTCTTTCAATCCACAAACGTCTGTTGGCACTTCTGGCTGTGTGAGGTTTTAAAAGATTATATATAGAAGAGCAGCATTTTCCTTTAATAACAGTTTAGCATTCTATACAGAGATTGCCTAAGATACTAAGAATCCTGCTTGTAAAGAACTGTTTGTCCTGCAGTTTATCTTCCATTGAAAGGGTGGGAAAAGGAGAAAGGTTAAAAAGATCAGTTATCAATAATTTATTTGCTCAGGGGTTCTGTCTTGTTTTTCACCAAGCCTGTGTGGGCTTGTTTCCTCATTCTGTGTATTTTGGCTTGGTGTCCTGTCCCCATAGGAACACAGACTCTTCTGGTGGCTTCTCAAAAGAAGTTGTTTTCTTGAGGTTCACTGAGAGGGAATGGTTTTGCGTGAGACTCAGCCAGTTGTATATACACACACACATATTCATTTGTGCAATCGGCAGGTGCACTCACCAACCTCTTGCACAAGGCCCACTGTTTGCAGGGCCCAGCTCCAAATGGCCACAGCCCGTTAGTAGGCTGTGGCCTATGGGTTGGCGACCCTGGTCTTAAATGACTATATCCAAGCATTTGATTCTTTTGATAAGAAAAGTTTTATAATAACCAGGAAGCCAAGGTGAGAATGGATTTAATAACTTTGGATGATTTAACATCAGAAAAGGAGACAGGTGGGGCTGCATTCTTTTCCCATATATTATGCATGGAGTACTGAAGATTCAATCCAGGTTCCTTTTCTGAGATTTGCCTTTCAAATCTGGTAGCCCTAGAAAGTCATCCAGTGAAATGGAATAGATTGTTGTTGTGTTGGTGAACTGGAGTGAATGCCATGACAGCAGTAATTGGAGCAATGAAGAGGCTCTGTTTGGAAGCTCTTTAAAGCCCTGCATGATATGGGTCCAGGTTGCTTGAAGTACCATTTCATCCCAATGGACTGGCCCATTCCACCTGCTCCAGCAGAAGACTCATACTGTGGGCTCAATCAATCAAGGAATTTCAGCTGGTGAGATCAAGAAGAGCTTCCAAACAGACCCAGACCTTCTGCTGGTATTTTTTTCCTCCTCTGCATTTTTGGGAGCAACTGCACTGAAACATAACTCCTTTTCTGAACTCCAATTATTAACTATAATGAAACTACAACATTATTGCATAATTAATCTATTCAGCAGGGTTGTTGTAAGAAAAATGAGTAGATGGACACTTATATATGCAGCATTTGACCTGTCAAAAAACTTTCTTCTTTCCTTCCTTTCCTTCCTCTTTCTTTCTTTCTTTCTTTCTTTCTTTCTTTCTTTCTTTCTTTCTTTCTTTCTTTCTTTCTTTCTTTCTTTTTCTCTTTCTCTTTCTCTTTCTCTTTCTCTTTCTCTTTCTCTTTCTCTTTCTCTTTACTTATTTTGCCACCCATCTTGCTTTGCACCAACTCTGGGTAGCTTATATCATGAAAAGCAAAAAAATATTTCAAAAAACAATAAAAAAATAGAGTTGCAATCCAAAATAACATTCCAGTTAAAAGATGGAAAGGGAGGGAGCACGATGCATAGGGGGAGGGGGAAGAGGTGAGATTTTTCTCTTAATTCATCAACCATCTCCACTGTGATATTCCCCCATTGTGGTGCCAAGCCAGTTGGCAGAGCCAGGTCTTCAGCCCTTATGGAAGCCAAGAGGGTGGAAACCAATCTCAACTCAAGGAATAAGATGTTTCAAAGGGCAGGAGCCCAGGCAGAGAAGGCTCTTTTCCTGAAATTCCCAGATTGATGGGGTCAATAGCATGACCCTTATGCCAGTGTGGGTGGGATGAGCCAGTCCCATTCAGGTGAGACAGTACCTCAGGTAACCTGAATCCATACTTGCATCCAGAAGCAAACCATCAGCCAAGCAGCGCAGGGAGCAGTGGTGTAAAGTGGATCATAAAGGAGATACAGAATACTATTTAAAATGGAATAAGTTTTATCAATGGTTAGAAACATGAGACAGAAGTTGGAAGGCGAAAGAATCAGGTAGGGGGACTTGGAAAGAGACACTATTTGTATTATTGACAGAGGAATGTAAGTATTAGAATGATAGATGAGTTGACATATTAGAATATGATGGTCAGAAACTATTGTACAACACTAGCACTGTTTAAAATAGTATATACAGTATGTTATTCTGATTTTATTTCTGTTTTATGGCAATTGGAATGTCATGGCCAATTGCACTGTATTCAATTTATCTACATGTAAACAATAAAAAAATTTTTTTTTTTAAATGGATCACCCTAGGGGCCCCAAGAACTGCCTGTCCTGCTAAACTGTGCACCAGCTGTGGCCTCCAAAGGCTCTTCAAGCTTACTCCCATGTAAGGCGCATTACAACAGTCCAAATATGAGATGATTGGGGCTTGAGTGATGGAGTGTAGGGACTTCCAATCCAGGAAAGGGTGCAAGTGGTGCATAATGTGGAAGTTGTGGAAAAGGTCTACTGGCCGCAACTGCTAACTGCTCTTCAAGCAGGAATCACAAATCCAGGGGAACCCCTAAGTTGTGGATTTGGTCTGTCTGGGGGGGGGGGGGGGGGGGGGGGGGGGGGGGGGGGGGGGGGGGGGGGGGGGGGGGGGGGGGGGGGGGGGGGGGGGGGGGGGGGGGGGGGGGGGGGGGGGGGGGGGGGGGGGGGGGGGGGGGGGGGGGGGGGGGGGGGGGGGGGGGTAGTGCAATCCAATCCAGAACTAAATTTGTTGAAAGCCCGGATCTTGAAACTCCATACATTCAAAGCCACTTGGTCTTTCCAGGGTTCAGCCAAAGCCTGTTGTCAAGGCCCCACAGCCTCCAGACACTGTGAGAGGGCAGTGACAGCATCACTTGGGGTGGAAATATAAAATTGGGTATCATCAGCATACTGATGATACTTCAACCCATGTTGATGAATGTTCTTACCCAGTGGTCTCATGTAGCTGTTAAAAACAAGTGGGATAAAACAAGCTGATATTAAGAAACCTATTTTTTTAGGTAAAAACTGGATTTAAGTGATGAGTGGGAAGGGAGAGGACTAAAAAAAATATTCGTATGCTAAGACTTTGTTGGAGGAGATGCCTTAAGGATTTGAAGACTGAAATATATTGCAATAAGACTTTAAGAAACAGATTTGGACTTTCTTTTTTCTTGATTGATACTACCCCAGGAGGAGAAAGTGAGAACTCTGCCTTGGTTTGGACTGATTGATAACTTTGGGACTGTTTTTTTTTTTTTTTGGAATATTCTGGTTGTTGTAAGAAGAAAGAAGGGGAAAAGAAAAGATTTATAATGGCTTTTTCTGTTGAGGAACTGAGAAAAGAATATGAGCAAGCAAAAAAAAATGGTAAAGATGGTTTGAAAGAAGCCTTCCTTTTTTAGAAATGGCGCTTATTAACTATCAACAAACATTACAACAGATGAAGACAGCAGAAGAAGAAGAAGGAGAGGAAGCCATTTTTAATGAATCTCAGAATTCGACCAAGAAAGAAGGAAGAGGGAAAGGAAGAGAAATAAAGGACTTAAGATTTAAAAAAACACTTAAGAAAGGGGAAAATAAGGTGCAAAATCAATATAATGATAGAAAACAAAAGGGAAAAGGAACACGACAGAGAAGGGAAGCCAGTAAGGCAGAGGCTAGAAGAAGGGGGGGTAGAAAGGTTTGTTGGGAGAAGAAAGGAAGGGAAAAGGTGGAGAAAAGCTACAAAGTTTTGGAACTAGATGGGAAAAAAGGAATCTTTTTTAGGGATAAAGGGTAAAGTATAATTTCTTCAAAAAAGATTTTGCAAGGTACATAAGATGATATTGTAGCATTGTATTAGAAATAGAAAACTTAAATGGTTTAAGAGTTGATAAGAGATTAAAATGTTGAAATGTTTAATAATGATTGGTTTTAAAATTTAATAATATGAGGGTAGGCTTAGAATATTGAGTTTTAATTAAAGAGTTTAATAAGATTATGGTATTGATGTTATTATAAAAATTTTATTATAGTATTTGTTTTTTGGAAAAGGCAATGGGAATGTTATAAGATGCAATATTTAGATCTATTGTTTAACTATGTATTTAATTATTTTGGATGTACTATTTAGATAGAACGTACCAAGCAGAATCGGATTGGGTATTGGGTGTTATTTTAAATGTTAATTTGATTAATTTAGGGGGGAGATAGAAAGGCATCATACTCTGATTAGTGATTTCAGGAGAAACTCTTTTTTTTTTATAAGGAACGAGACAAAGGGACAATAAAGAATGGACAAAAGATACAATATAATGACTCAAATTAAGATGATTAATTAAGATAGAATTAAGAAGAGTGAAATGTGTGGAGAAGTTAATATAAAAGATTCAGAATGGTAAATAAAATAAGTAATGACATGTAAGATGAGCATGAATATAACTGAAGTCCATGAAGAGAGAGATACCTGGGGCTAAGTTACTTTCCCAAAAGATTTTTTTTATGTTTTGTGTGTTGTGTGTATATGTTTTTTTTGGGAGAATTAATAAAACCTTGCAGAAATATAGAATGAGAATAATGGTAACTAAGTCAGAAGGAAATAGATGAAATAATAATAATGAAATTGAATAAGAGTAAAGAGAAGTAAAGAGAAATTGGATAAGAGGTTTTTGTATGTTTATATGGAAATGGTTTAAAACAGAATTATAGTGTATAAAATAAGGTTTTATCTGACTTGTTAAATTTATAATGGAAAAAGGTTTAAGCATGTAATGGTTAATGATGATTTGTGTGTTTTTGAAAAATCAATAAAACTTGTTTAAAAAAAAAAACAAGTGGGAAACTCTGAGGCACTTTAAAAGAGCGGCCATGGGCTGGGCCGCTCACTATCAACACCGATTGGGACTGGCCTTGGAGAAAGGAGCCAAACCAGCACAAGACTGTGCTGCCCAGCCCCAAACCCTATAGCTGCCCCAAAAGCATACCATAGTTGATGGCATTGAAGGCCACTTGAGAGGTCAAGGGGAGCAAGGATGGTTGCATAATCCCTATCCCACTTTCACAAGAGATCATCAACAAGTGCAACCAATGTTGTTTCTGTCTCATCATCGGGCCTGATTTGAGAGGTGTAGATAATCCGTTTCATCCCGGATCTTATGACGCTGTCAAGCAGCACCTTTTCTATCACCTTCCTAGAAAGGCAAGATAGGAAAACTAGTCATAAATTGTCCAGGTAGGTGGGAATCAAGTTGTAGTTTCTTGAGTAGGGAGTAAACCAAGGCTGCCTTAAAAGGTCCGGGGATGGGGAGCGGGGGGGAGTCTCTTCCTACAATGAGGAATGTATCACTGCTTGAACCCATCTGACAGTCACCATCTTGGAGGCCTTTACCAACCAGAAGGGACAAGGATCTAATTGACAGGTAATTGAATTGACAGCTTCAAAGAACTTGTCCACTTCATCAGATCCAACAGGATCAAATTGTTCCCAGATGGTATGTAGCAGAACATTTTACAGACAAAAGATGGAAAGCTTTCATAAATTACATTAACAGAGTGGGAGACTAACATTCTACAGCAGAGATTATAAAATGTTTCAGTCAATAGGCTCCATTGTGACAGTTCCCATCGTGACATTTCCCATTGCAACATTTAAAAGCCCAAATATTAGATTTTGCTGAGTCCTATCAACAGCAACAATGTTGACTATTGAGAGCAAAGATAGTTCATCATTGAGGAAGGCTGGGTCTTTGAATATTCCTGAAACAAGTACAACAGGGCACAATATCTCTAGTAACTAGTAAAGGAGTCTTTATATAATATATTCTCAATCTCTTAATTTTTAAATTTTGGCTCTACTTTTAAGACTGACATCATATACTGCATGAACAAAGTTTCACTAACTTTCCAGCTTTGCGGATATATATATTATATAATTATATAATCATAAATGGGCATTTGGGGTGAGGGAAATGTACATTGCATTTGTCATGATACAAATTATGTGACCTATGTATTTGTGTCATTTCAACAATCAATCAAAACAATGGAAATACATAATTTATGGTGTTTGTGTTATAAAGCATCAGGATGCACATAATATTATCATCATCATAGTTTTTAACTGGATGCCTATGCTATTATATGGGTTGATTTGTATCTGTTTCCTTCCTGTATCACCTTATCTCATATTTTTATGTGGAAATAGGAATAGACATGTTTGAAAGATTGAGTACATGAGACCCAAACATAATTTTTTTTTAAAAAAAAGATGAAATGAAAGTTTTTCAGCTTATACAGCGTGCAGAAAAACCCTAGAATGAAGATCTCAAAGAAGACAAAGCAAGAGGTGGTTCTAAAAATATAAAGTGATTCTGAAAAATTCCTCAAAAGATGAGATAATTCCCATATGAAATATACCAGGCAGTGTCACTCAGCTGGAAAAATACCAGGAAGCATGAGGACATTTTCTGGCTGGGACCAACCAAGGCTAACAGGAAGCCATAAAATGGGAAGCGTAATACTTCTGAGCCATCACACAGAGAATAAGGTATTGTACAGACGAAATACTCCTCTTTGAATTTTTTTTTGTTTGGAATGTAATTCCTGGCGTGGTCAAGTAGATTTTGAACTTGCATGAGTGTGCAAAAAAGGAAGTATCATTTTTAATTCAAAATATAAACAATAATAATTGTAAACCAGAATTTGTTTCCGTTTCTGAGTTTCTGTATTGAACAGTGGCACTGATGTTGTGTTAAGGATCCTTTTTAAACTTTCAGCATGGCAGCAGCAAGAGATCTTGGAGTCTAGGTGGCCTCTTCCACTAAAGTTTTCTAATGGGGCCAGAACTTATTGGCTAAATCTTTGCCAAGCTGTTGCAGGTAGTCCTCAACTTACAACCACATTTGAGCCCAAAACTTCTGTTGCTAAGTGAAAAATTTGTTAAATGAGTTTTGCCCATTTTACAACCTTTCCTGTTAAGTGAAAATCACTACAATGTGTTAAGTTAGTAACACAATTGTTAAATGAATTTGGCTTCCCCATTGACTTTGCTTATCAGAAGGTTGCAAAAGGGGATAACATGACCCTTCTTGGGACATTGCCATTGTCATAAATGGGAGTCAGATGCCAAGCATCTGAATTTTAATCATGTGACCATAGGGATGCTGCAATGGTCATGTGAAAAATGGTTGTAAGTCACTTTTTTCAGTGCTGTTGTAAATTGAGGGCTAACTGTAGTCCTTCCTGCCCTCACGCTAGTCTAATACAATAATAGTTTAAGATGAACAGAACACGTGTTTTTTTAAATCAGGGATTGTATTTGTGAAACTACATTTAGATTATTTTCTTTTTTTTTTTTTTTTGCTGTTTTATTTTAAAAGTGCCATGTATTATTATTATTGTTGTTGTTACTTCATGACTCAACAATAAAATATATACGGCTGATAAATATGTTTGGTTAGCATGCTATCTTAATTTTATACTTGATTTATGATTTATTGTAATTACATTTTAGGTTTTTTTATTTCAGAAGCACTGAAATAAACTTTTATATTGGCTTCCCACTAAGATTTTTGTAATCTGGTAGCTGAATGAAAAGTAATGCATCTACCACCATACAATTAATTTAAATACAGATATTTGAATAAACAAAACAGGAAAATAACCCTTGAAATGATTTGTTACTTGAATTTACTTTATTTACATCATCACCAGGGTTGGGATGCAAATATATTTACTACCAATTCTGTGGGCATGGCTAGGTGGGCGTGAGCATCTGACTGGGTGGGTGTGGCTTTTTTGCAGTACCCTCTGCACTCTTGTTTTTTTTTTTTTTTTTTGCCTCCTGGGCCTCAGAGAAGCCTCCTGGGAGGCCATTTTTGCTCCCAGAAGGCTTCCCTGAGGCCCAGGAGGCCAAAAAAAGAGCGTAGGGGAGTGCTGTGCCCCTCCTCCCGTGCTCCATTTTTGGCCTCCTGGGCCTCAGGGAAGCCTTCTGGGCGAAGTGGTAAGACAGTGAGGGGGATCCTGTCACAGCTGATCATCGGGAGGGGAACCTGTTTTTTTACTACCAGTTCTGCTAAACGGTATTTTTTTTTACTACCGGTTCGCCTGAACTGGTAGAATACCACCACTGATCACCACAATCATTTTAGCCATTGTCTATCTACTACAGGATGAAGGCCTCTTCCGCATGTTTCCAACCAATTTGGCCCTGACTTTCTTTTGCCAATTGGGCCTGCAAGACTTGATGATCCATCCATCTTATTTTAAAACTTGCCAGATCCGGACAGTCTTTTCATTCACTTGTGTCAAACAGATGTCCATGAAGATATTCCTTCAATTTTGGGAAAAGGCAAAGCTGCATGCTACCAAATCTGAGTGCTATGCCAGTTGGGGTAAGAGCATGTGATCACACTTTATAGTTGTATCTTGGATGGCCCATGAGCCATGAAGCCCAAGGTTGTCATGGTTACAGCAAAATTCCCTTCTTGAACTTTGAAACTCTGCTTAACTGTTGTTTCAAAGTTGTGAGAATTGCGCTGAGTTGATATTGTGCCTGAGTTGATACTGTGTCAGGCTCAAGGAAATCCATTGAAAAAATACCATTTGCAGCCCCAAAAACTGTAACCAGTTTTATTTATTATTATTAAAGAATTAATACTCACAGATCACTGGGTGGCTTACATTATCCACCATATAATACAAATCCATATAATAAAAAACCACGCACACCCATGGCAACAGCAACACAATCAGATCAGCCACTTGATCAATTCCATTTCCATTTGTGAACTGCAGGCCTGCTGACAAAATCATGGTTTTAGGACGTTTTGGAAAAGCAACAGGGTGGTGGAGAAATGTACCTGGAAGGGAGAATGTTTGTTCCCCAAAAAAGAGGCCACCATCAAGTTTTTCTGCCAAGTCTAGATTTTGACTTTTTCTTCTTCTTTTGGGGATGATGTGATATTATATTGCCTCAACCTCAACTCACAGTAACTCTGCCAACTGAAGTGAAAAAACAGATGCCCTCAAACATGCTGGAACTTCTAGCATAGCGGTCACCAACCGGTGGGCCGCTAGAAAATGTTGGTGGGCCGCAGAGAAATCTCACCCCAAGAGCACCCCCCCAAAGCAATTAATCCAGGCTGCACAGAAACACAAGGCTGGGCCGCCCACATGCCCCGGGGGAACCCACTCACTCCTTACCTGGTAAACTTGCCTGCTAAATTTCTATTTTTCCTTTTTCCGACCATCATCTGTTCTCTGTGCTGGGAGATTTAGATTAACTAGGAAGCAGAAAATGGCTGGATTTCTTGCTTTCCAGCTAGTCTTTAGATCTTAGGCTTTGTTTTTAAGTACAGCCGAACCTCCCTTAGGACTGAAAGTTTGCTTGCAAGCAAATTCAGTGCAGACTCACGGCAAGCAAATTTGAGAGACTGAGCTAGCCGATGGCAGATAGATAGATCACTGAATGATTCTGTGAGCAACTCAATCTGCCTGCTTTGCCTGATTTTGGGTAAAAGTTGCTCTTTTTTAAATAAAAAATTCAATATTTACCTACATGGTGTGTTGTGAGTTAATTTTGTGAGTTTGCTTGCTGGCAAATTTTATGAGTTTGCTTGCAAGCAAATTTTATGTGACAGACTGAGCTAGCCGATGGCAGATAGATAGATCTCTGAATGAATCTGTGATTCTGTGGGCAATTCAATCTGCCTGCCTGCTTTGCCTGATTTTGGGTAAAAGTTGCTCTTTTTTATAAAAAATTCAATATTTATATAAATATTTATAATATTTACATACAAGCCATGCCCAGCCAGTCACATGACCACCAAGCCACACCCACAAATTAGGCCACACCCACAGAACCAGTTAGTGGTCCCTGGGATCTAAAATTATGAGTTTGGTGGTTCCTGAGATCCAAAAGGTTGGCGACCCCTGTTCTAGCACATTACTACTGCCATCTGTTGGTGATGTATTACTTTGCAGGCATTACTTTTCATACCATATTACATCACATATATACACTGTATCCAATGATGGGATTCAAATTTTTTTACTACCGGTTCTGTGGGTATGGCTTGGTGGGCGTGGCAGTGGAAGGATACTGTAAAAACTCCAGTCAAAGGTGGAATTTGCCAGTTCTCTGAACTACTCAAAATTTGCGCTATCAGTTCTCCAGAACTGGTCAGAACCTGTTGAATACCACCTCTGATTGTATCCTCTTACGCAACTCCTCTTCTTCCTTCTCCTTTTGAATGATGTCAAATAAAGAGACAAATGGAAGAGGCTGTCCGAAGGAGAAGAAGCAATGGGAAAGGAGACAGCAACTGACAAAACTGGGGGGAGAGAGAGAGACCATTGTTTTCCTTCCCTGGAAGCCATTTTCCATAAATGGGGTAAAAATTCAGCTGAAGAGGAGAAGTATCAGAGGCAGAAAGCAGAAACTTACAAAAAAAGCTTTCAGAAAATAATTAAAATAGAAAATATAAGATTCTACAATAGTGGTGGGCATTTATAATTTACAATTTTCGAATAACATAATAACAGAGCTGGAAGCACTGGTGAGATTCAAATAATTCAACAACCGGTTCTCTGACCTAATGACTGGGTGGGCATGGCTGGGTGGTCATGTGATTGGGTGGGTGTGGCCAACTCGAGGTCACTCATGCCTCACCTTGCTCATCTGGCCACTTCAGCTCTTCTGGTCTTTGTCTATTAATTTGTCTACTACTACAGTGTCTAGTTGATTATCTAATGCCTGCCTGTCCATCTGGATCTGGAACTCCCACAGTTTCTTCGCTCTATTATTCTCCACAACCTTCTGTGGAAACTCCCCGATGCAGTGGTGGGATTCAATTTTTTTTTTTACTATTGGTTCTATGGGCGTGGCTTGGTGGGCGTGGCAGGGGAAGGATACTGTAAAATCTCCAGTCAGAGGTGGTATTTGCCGGTTCTCCGAATTACTCAAAATTTCCGCTACCGGTTCTCCAGAACCTGCTGAACACCGCCTCTGCTTTGATGGCTGGCTGGGGAATTCTGGGAGTTAAAGTCCATACATCTTTCAGCTGAGAGACACTGATTTACCCCTTGGGTTCTATCTAATGTGGTAAATCCCTGCTTCTGTGGATCTGGTGCTTAGTGCCTGTTCTTGTGCTGTTATGATCAGTGCTGCCTTTTACACACACACACACACACACACACACACACACCAGAGCAATGACAGAAACAACCTACAAGGTATGACTCAAAGAATGCCAATTAGTTCTAATAAATATGGCATTTATTTGCTTCTCTGGCTGGAAATAACCTTTCGAAATACTTCTGGGAGGTTTTCCGTCTCCAGACTCCATGGCAGCAGGTGGCAAATCTCTGTGGCCAAGTTCAGCAAAACACAGGTTTCCAAGCCCATTGCAGAAAGGCAGAGGTTGGGGGTGGGGCAGAGGGAAAGAGAAGAAATGACACCTGTCATTGTCCCCGTCCTTATTTTGTGAATCAATCTGGCTATCAAACTTGCAGACAAATGCGGTGAGAAGTATCTCCGATCTCTCTCCAACCCCAAAGCCCTTGCCTTTGCCCTCGGCCTCCAAGATGAACTTCAGTCATGAAGCTCAGTTGGAGCGCTCCGGGCCAGAGAGAGAGCAGCCAAGTGCCTGCCTTTTGCCTCCCTTTCCTTCCCAGCCCTCCAACTTACTATTCTCTCCCCTTTCCCACCCACCCTGGGGTCAAACCCCCCAAAAGTGACCCTCCAACCTGCCAGGCTGTTGTAACAGTTGATTTCGATGCAGTCCAGCAGCTGCCTCTGCTCATTTCAAGAGTTTGCCCAGGCCGTAGCCCCCATGGAGGAGGCAGTCAAAGCGGCATGCTTGGAGTCTTCTTGGGTGAGCAACAGCTCCTTCAGCTCCAGCAGACCCCTGTGATACTTGCCAATGGCTTCCCAGCACATCTTCTCCCTGTAGCACTGAGCTCCTTGGCTTTTGAAATCCAGCGCTCTCGGATCAGCTGCTTGGGTTTGGCAGCCAGAGAAGTGGCAGTGAGGCCAGGTGAATGGGCAGCCAGAAGGCCAGGTGAGCTTAGATCTTACTGATCTAAGAGCCAGCGGCTTGCCTGGTCTTCTGGCCACCCACTCACCTGGCCTCATGCCTTCTGGTCTTCTGGCTGGATGGGGTTGGGAGAGAAACCAGTTGCAACTCCACCTTAACAAGATAGCTGTTGGTTTTTGGCTCCCTTGAGGTCAAGAGAATTGACATCTCTGACTGTGAATAGGGTGGCACTTTCTCAGATAGTTCTGGTGCTCACGTTGGCTGGAAGAGAAGGTGGCAGCTATGGCTGGGCGTGACCTTAGCACAAATTCACCTTGTATGCCAATTGCACCCATCCCTGGACCAGGAGGGCTCTCCCCTGGACACTCGTGCCTTAGTCAACTCTCATTTGGATCACTGCAATGTGCTCCAAGTGGGGCTTCCATTGAAGACCATCCAGAAACCGCAACTGGACCAGAATGCAGCAATACATAGAGTTTTGGATCCCAATGATTCATCCAAGTAACAGCACTGCTGTGTGAGCGTACTGCCTTCCAGTAGCTTTCTGGATGCATTTCAAAGGGATGGTTCATGTTTAAAGCCCTGTCTGGCACAGAACCAGATTACATGTGGGATCGCCTTTGCCTGAGGGTAATCCAACCCTACTGGATTAGATAGGGTAGGTGCATTCCAGGTTGCCTCTCTTAAATGTTGTCACCCGATTAGAATTTGGAGGCCTGCCTTCTCTCTAGCTGCCTCAGCCTTTTGGAATAGCCTCCCATCTAAGATCCAAGGGATCTCTACCCTTTTAGCTCCTGGAAGGCCATGAAGACCTTGCTCTTCCTTCAAGCATTGGACTAGGATAGGGGTTTATTATATTAGCTTGTGTTCAGTATGAGGAAGGTTGGAAGCCACTACTTCATTATTGTCTGTTGCTTTTTTTCTTTTGTACTCCCCACCCCCCTTTCTTTTTTTTTTTACCTTCTGAACTTTTATTTTAGTTTATTTGTGTTAGCTTTCTAAAAATATACACATACACAACCACAAGCAAAGTAATGTATAAAACCAATATGCATTTTGGCCATCACAGACTATAAATCAGGGTGTCCAACCTTGGCAACTTTAAGACTTGTGGACTTCAACTCCCAGAATTCCTCAGCCAGCTTTGCTGGCTGAGGAATTCTGGGAGTTGAAGTCCACAAGTCTTAAAGTTGCCAAGGTTGGACACCCCTGCTATAAATGCATTAGTAATTAATCTGTAAGGTTTTCCAGCATATCAGGATTAATATGCCTTCATTTCTCTGTGATTGGTATACACATGAAGGCTGTAAGAAAAAGGGACTCCTAAAGTTGTAATTTTAAATGAAGTCTTAGTCTGAAATAATTTCCTGATTTTTTTCCCCTTTGCCAGTTCCTTAATTGCATATGGTAAACAAGGAATGCAGAAAGAGATCTGTATCTCTTTCTCATCATTGCAAAACTATGTGGGGAAAGAGGGAAGTGATAAAGAAGTATTTGTGTTAGCATTTTTGGACTGTGCTTTTTGACACTACTTTTTGAGAACAGAAAGGTTTTCAGAGATTTGGATGAACTTTTTCAGAGTCACACCCACAGCCCCCCCCCCCCCCGAAAAAAGAGATAGAATGGGAGAGAGAGAGAAAGGGAGGGAGGGAGGGAGAGAGAGAGAAAGGGAGGGAGGGAGGGAGAGAGAGAGAACACCAGTGGCAGCTACTATATATAAAACTAAAAACCTAGTTCAGCTAATCCTTATTTTAGGATGGAATGAAGCCTGCAAGTCACAAGGTGTGATGGTTGTTAAGTAAAGCACCCACATGAACCCCTCATTTAACCCCAATCCCTTCTCTCCCCACTGCAATTGTTAAGTGGAGCACAGGGTGCCTTAGGGATATGGGGGGCATTGGGAGGCCTAGTGCAGACCCAGGACTATATTACACCTACTGGACCACTGCAGGCCTTGGGCCTACTTGCCTTCCCCCACTGGGCTGAGAAATTTGTGGCTGCTCCAAAATGGCGGGAGTGTACCATGTGATCTCCGCTATATAGGGAAGCTGTGGGGTGGAGTAATCAGCTGTCCTTTCTTGAGATCGCTACTTTGCCCCTTGGCTTCCCTATATATTATGGAAGTGGTGTGATACCATCCCAGAAGTGGGCACCATTTTGGAGTGACTGCAATTCATTATGGCTATTCCTCAAATGGTGCCCACTTCTGAAATGGTGCTGCAAGGTACAGCAGGTGTTTCCAGAAGAGATATACCAAACGACTGAGACATGATAAGGATGGGGGAGGGAGGTTTTGGGATCCAGTAGGGTGAGAAGCAGGCCCAAGGCCTGTGGGGGCCAACAGGGCAGGATGGGAGGGACAAAAGGCAGGGTGGTCTCTGCAGCATCTCAGTGGTCCATTGTTAATGTAGTCAGATTGCCGAGTGCCTGAATTTTGTTCACATGATTGTGGTGGCACTGCAGCAGCCATAACTTTGGGCAAGGGTCGTAAGTCCATCTAGCACCTTTATAATTTTGAATGGTTGCTGACTGAATGGTTGTAACTCAAGGACTACCTGTATATAATTTTATATTATAAAAAATAACATAAAATTCTCGTTCAGAAATCTGTCGACGTGAACTACAGGATAAGAAAAGACGAGAATGATACACAGCTCACTCTTATTTAATTTAGATATGGGGGTGGGGATGAAAAAACAGCATTAATGGATGGAATAAGAACCAAGAAGCTAACATATAATCAAAATAGATAGTATTTGCTATATTTCAGTGTCAATCAACTACAAAGCACTAACTTCATTTTAGTTTATAACCTTCTGCAAACCTGGCATAAATCTTGTGCTTAGTTTATTCTTCAGTACTATGCATCCCAGAAAATTGGATTAATAAATACTAGCTAAGTTAACAAATGCTAGTTTGTTGCCGGTATGCAATTTCTATATTTCTTACTGACCCTGATGGCTTGGATTACTACGAATTGGAATCTAACACCTTGATGCCACATATTCCCTGTTTCTAACATATATGACTGAATCCTTCGCTGGAATGCTCATGAAACCAACCTTACACAAATTTCAGTCTATGTTTAAACAATCTACTTAGCCTTGCTTATTTAATCATTGGTTGACTGAGTAATCTACTCAGATTGGGGTTACACAATATATAAATCATGAAGTATAAATCAAAGTAATTGGCTTTAAAGAACATTAAGCCACAAACTAATCAACTACCTCATAGGCTTGGTATGTTGTTTGAATTCATGGGTGGAATATAGTTGCTTTATTAATACTGCACAATCTGTACCAAGATGTTTATCTTTAGGTGACTAAATCAGAAAAAAACTTACAATGGACTCTGTAATTGTGCCTTTACCAGAGTTCCTTATAATGAGTGCCTTTAGCATACAGAATCAAATAAGTTTCTGCAAACATTTTTTGAATCTCTGCGCAAAGATATAGAAGGGAACAGCCATTATATGGTAAGTCAGGTATACTTTATGATCCAATCAAGAAGTGGATTAACAGTTTTAGCAATCCATGTTCTGAGAAACCTATTTTATTTACTGTTTTGCAATCCACTATGTGCTTCACTGCCCAGAAAGAAAGCTTGAATACTTTAGCTGGAACAGAGTATGACAGCAAAAATTTTAAGGGAGGACCAAGAACTGTGAACATATTGTGATAATGTTTTCATCTTTGTTCTTTTTTTAATTCTGGAACTATTCCCAAGAAGTACACACTTTGGTTAACTATGACTAAATTAATCATGGCTTTACTTAATGAAAACATCTGGATTTGCACAACACATTGAACAAGAAACTAAAGACTTGGCCCAAAGTCACACAACATCCTTGGCTAACATTGGGATGACTAGTAATAATGTGAAGGTAGACTTACAAAGCCTTTTGTAGCTCTGTATTTCCATACCTTTTTAACACAGTTTTTTTCTTTTATCAGCAAACAGAAAAACAGCAAAAATAGAGTGACAAACATGCAACACTGTGGGAATAAACTTTGGCTTGGGTTCGAGTAATGATTAAACTAATGCTTTATACATACATGTCTGCCTAAAGGTCACTGAGATAAAGCAAGGAAATTAAAAGCAAACACTAGAAACAATTAAGCAGCTCAGACAACTGTAAACAAGTCTGTACTATATCTAATTATTGTAATCCACATTGTGATTATGCTTACTATGTACTAAAATCTCAATAAAAGGGAGCACTGGAATTTACTCTGGGCTCCCATCCCGAGTACACACGCTTGTGTCTCATTCTTTCCATGGGAGACCACCACAAGTGGTGACCCCAACGTGATCCACTGCAGGTGGTACGTGTCCGGACCTCCGTGTTTCCTCGCCTGGAATAGGTAAAGTACGTACTTAACTATTGCTGGACAATAAGATTTTTCAGGGAACATGGGGGGAAAACTTTCTCAGCCACAGGAACGTCATGTTAGTGAGCTGCTGAAGTTAGTCAGGACAAACTTCTTTATCTTTAAACCTTCTGGGGGGGAGCAAATAGTTCTTTCAAAAGGTAATATGAAACAGCTGCTGCAAGAGATCTGGCGGCAATGCCCCTGGTATTCAGAGAGAGGCTCTTTAAAGTTAGACACGTGGAGGAAAATTGGAACTATCCTTCATGAAGAGCCACGGGCAACAGCTGAAATTTTGATATATTGGAAGGTTGTTATGACTGCTTTAGAGACCCAGCAACAACCTCTTTTAAAAACTTTAGTAGAACCTCCTCCTTATAAAGGAGTTGTGTTGCACCCTCCAACTCCAAAACTGGAGTATGCTTTCTCACCTCCAACAGCGCCTACGCCTGTGGAGGATAAAACCCAGCCACAAATGGGAAAAGTTCAAGCAATGATGCATCAGGCTTTCAATGAAGGGAAATTAGAGCCTGATGAGATTCCCCAGATGAATTTGTTTCCAGTTAATAGGCAAGTGGATGCTCAAGGCAACATGCAGGCTGAATGGGTTCCGATTCTGTTGGCAGTACTTAGGGAAATCAAGAAAGCCGTTAAAGATTATGGTATTCAAAGTCCTTTTACAAAGGGGCTCCTGACAAGTTTGGCTTCCTCATGCATGATTCCAAAAGACTGGAAAGATTTAATGAGAATGATATTGAGTTCTACTCAGTATGTGGTTTTTGATTCAGAATACCAAAGGGAAGCTATCAATAGGGGACAGAATTCAGGGGGGCTGTATACGCCAGACCAAATCTATGGGGCAGGCTTGTTTGAACCCACTGCTGATCAAGCTACTAATTTGCCTGATCACGTATTTCCCGTGGTTATGGCAGCTGTCCTTGGGGCGTTGTCCCACATCCAGGATGTGGGAACCCCAGCACGGTCTTTTTCTCAAATTAAGCAAACAGCATCTGAGTCTTATAACGATTTTGTGGAAAGGCTACAATTGGCAATTACCCGGCAAATCTCTAATGAGGAAGCAGCAAAGGAACTTTTGCTGAAATTGGCAGTTGAAAATGCAAACACTGACTGCAAGCGTATCTTACAGCCTTTGGTGGCTAGAGGTGAGGTTACTCTGGCTGATCTGTTAAAGGCATGTGCAGTGGTGGGTTCTCAGGCTTACAACATGGAAACTTTGGCTATGGCATTACAAAAAGGGATGAAACCTACGGGGAACTGTTTTAATTGTGGGAAGCCTGGCCATTTTAAAGCCCAGTGCCGAGCCCCTGGGAGGGGAATGGCATTTAACAAAAACAAAATTAAGGACGTCCGCCTGAAGTCGGTCTGTCCGAAATGCAAAAAAAGGGTTTCATTGGGCAAATCAATGTCGCTCTGATCAAAATCAAAATTCGGGAAACTAAATTTGGGGCGTCACAAAGGCTGTCACAAAAGCATCGCCTGCAATTACTGGGAGTGCAGGTTTGAGTTTAAAAATGCTGAACTCAATTGATGTGACTTTTCCTAATCAAGTGTACATTGAGGGCACTCATTTACATGGGCCACTACCAGAAAAAACAGTGGGATTGGTACTTCCCAGGTCTTCTGCATCAAAAAAAGGGTTTTTTTTGTTATTCCAGGGGTTATTGATCAAGATTATAAAGGGGTTATTAAGGTACAATTATACACTGATACTCCTACATCATTAATGGCCAGTGACTCTATTGCCCAGTTATTATTGCTTCCATACATTCCTATGAATCCTTTAATTGGGATCCCACGAACTGGCGGTTTTGGGTCCACTGAAATGGCCAGTTCTCCAGTTGCTGCAGAATTGCTAGCGCTGACCAAAAATTTGACTACAGACCAACCTAAAATGACAATTGAAATTCAAGAAAAATCATTTTCTGGCCTTATAGATTCCGGAGCAGATGTCTCTGTGATACGACAAAAGGAATGGCCAAATGAATGGGCGCTTGAAGATTCTCCGGCTGTTCATGGAGTGGGTGGTATGCAGTTTGCAAGAAGTAGTGTACATTGGTTGATGGCATTGCATAGAGCAACTGGCGAGACTGCAAGGATTCAACCTCTTGTGTTGCCCCTGCACATAAACTTGTGGGGTAGAGATTTGCTGTCACAGTTCCGCACAAAAATTGTTATTGGATAATGGAAAAATTACAACTGTTAACCTCTCAGCCAGTTTGGATTGACCAATGGCCACTTCCACAGGAAAAGCTTATAGCTTTACATCAATTGGTAGCTGAGCAGCTACAATTAGGACACATTGAGCCAACTTCTAGTCCGTATAACACTCCGGTGTTTGTTATCAAAAAGAAAATGGAAAATGGAGATTTTTACATGATTTGAGAGCTGTCAACTCCATCCTTCAACCAATGGGAGCGTTACAATGTGGTTTGCCTAACCCGAACCTGATCCCGCACAATTGGGATCTAGTTGTAGTAGATTTGCGGGATTGCTTCTTTTCTATCCCTTTGCATGCAGATGACAAGCAATTATTTGCCTTTACCGTACCTGAGTTGAATAACAATGCACCTACCTTTCGTTACCAATGGAAGGTTTTGCCACAAGGAATGCTAAACAGTCCAACGATGTGCCAGTCATATGTTCGAACGGCTCTGGCTCCGTTCAGAACCTCCCATCCTGGGTGGAAGGTTTACCATTACATGGATGATATTTTAATTGCAGCTCCCGGCCCACCGGGAATGGTTAAGGCAGCGTTACCTTGCCTTAAAGAGGTATTATTGCAATTTGGACTTCATATTGCCCCAGAAAAAATTCAAAGTCAAACGCCATATGCCTACTTAGGGCATAAGGTTCTTGCAACCTATGCTCATCCGGTCATTCCGGAAATCAAAATTGAGGAAAAGATCTCTCTAGTAAAATTACAACAAATACTAGGAACAATTAACTGGGTTAGACCCTACCTGGGGTTAACTACAGCGGTACTCCAGCCCTTGTTCTTGGCCCTAAAGGCCGGATTCTGCTATAAACTTATCAGCAGAACAAAGGGAGGTACTGGCACACGTAAATGCGGCTTTAACGCAGCATTGGGTTGATTGATGCATTCCTGATACTCCATTTGCTTTGGCAATTTTACAAACTCCAGCCTTGCCTACTGCAGCTTTATTTCAATTACATGAGGCGCAGGTTTATATCATTGAATGGCTGCATTTGCAGAATACTCCCAGAAAAACAGTTTCTACTATGGCTATGCTTTATAGTGAGTTAATCATCAAAGGCCGAAATCGCAGTATGCATTTATATGGCATAGATCTAGTTCAGTTATTTTTACCTATCTCCCTCAGTTTGTGGGAAACTTGGTATAGTCAATCCATTGAATTGCAAATTGCTCTTGAAAATTGGCCAGGGAAGATTTCTTGCCATACCCCCAGTGACCCTCGTTTCCAGTTGCTTCGAAACATATCTGTAAATTTTAATTCAGTTATTGCTAAGCAGCCAGTTGAGGGCATGACCATTTATGCGGACGGTGGTAAGACCTACGGCGCTTGTGCATGGAGACAGGAAGGGGTATGGAAAACAAAGATTACCCCTCCTCAGCAATCAGCACAAAGAGCTGAATTAGCTGCTGCTATTTTGGCCTTACAGGAATTTGCGCAAGAACCGCTAAATCTAATTGTGGATTCTCTTTACGTTTATCAATTAATACTTAACATTGAATTTGCTTATCTTTCCCCATCTGTTGATGCTAATCTTATGAGTTTGTTTTTAGCCCTGCAAAGCTGTCTTCATTCTCGCACATTCTTTGCATATCGCACATATTCGCAGCCACCAGCCACTTCCCGGGGAGCTGCAGGAAGGGAATGACGTGGCTGACGCGGCTGCCTCAGCCATGTCCTGTCTCTCGCTTTCCCCTGTTACTCCGTGGGACTCACATAGCTATTTTCATCAAAATGCCAAAGCTCTTTGTAAACAATTCGGGCTCACTGCTGCAGAGGCAGCAGCTATTATCCAGCAATGTCCTATTTGCAGTGCCCAATCCACTGCTCTTCCTCAAGGAGTAAATCCTCAGGGGACATCTGCTTGTCAGCTATGGCAGATGGATGTCACACAACACCCTCCTTTCAAACCATGGCACCATCTGCATGTCACTGTTGATACCTATTCAGGATTTATTATGGCAACACCTCAACGAGGAGAGGCTACAAAACATGTAGTCAACCATTGTCTCCATACCTTCACACATGTGGGGCCACCAATGGAGATAAAAACCAACAATGGCCCTGCTTATGTCAGCACCGCCTTTGTGGAATTTTGTCATCGATGGTCAATTATACATAAATTTGGCATTCCCTACAACTCCACTGGTCAGGCCATTGTGGAACGAGATAATCAGACACTCAAACAAGCGCTCCTTCACATAAAAACAAAAACGGGGGAAGTGGATGGATATGGCTTGCCTTACATACAAAACATTCTTAATATTACCTTATACACTTAAAATTTTTTAAACATGACAGGATCTCCTGCTGCTACGGCAGCCAGTAGGCATTTTGCTTCCTCCCCTTCTGCAGGTACGCCAAGACCAAAAGTTCGGTATAACAGACTACCAGATCCAACGTGGAGAGGACCTGTCCCACTGATAACTTGGGGCCAAGGATACGCTGCCGTTGAAGATGAGGGGACAGTTGTTTGGGTTCCTGCTCGCTGTGTGCGTCCTTATCATCAGCCAAAGGGGCAAGGGGGTGGATTTGGGGGAATGGAAAAGAAACACGTTGATCCAGGACATGGGGAAGCTAGCAAACCTTCTTAACAAAACTGATTGTTGGGTATGTATGCACATGCCAACTCACAAAACATCAGGGCTTCCAATGGTTGCAGTACCTCTGGCCGAAGGTGACTGGTATAAGGGACAATGCTATGGTTGTTCGGGGACGTGGTCCAGCAGTTGGACTACAAGTAACATAACTACCTTACACCTTGGAAGCCGGATCCAAGAGATGGCGGGTATCTGTTGGACCCACAATGAGACGGTAGAGAATATGACTTACTTGGGGACATATCCGTTTTGCAACAAAACAATTGTTATTAGCAATGGAAGTCGGGTTTATTCGGGTGACATGAAAACTAAAAATCTCACTTACTTTGTACATAACATTTCCAAATTTGATATCACATCTTTGATCAATAAAAATGGGTGTCCATATATTCCTGCCACATGTTGTCCCACCACGAAAGAAAACCAGTTGTCTAAATGTGCGAATGGGAAATATGCACCATCGTCCACTTATTTGGCTATGTTAATGGAGTCCTTTGCAAAACTAATCTATGCTGAGCCAAATAAGGTTGGTCATCTCCTGGGAGCAAATTTATGGTTGCTGTGTGGACGGATGGCCTATGATCGCATGCCAGCACGATGGAAAGGGGTCTGCACCTTTGGGAAAGTAATCCCATCTCATTTCATTCAAAAATCTTTGGGGACTGCTCATATCCGCAATGCGCGTTCCGCAACGGAAGTAAATTCTGTCTTAACCCATGACTACTGGACACAAATATCAAGGGGAGTTATTCCCCCTTTTAGGAGTCATGATGAACTATAGAGATTTGCATCGTTTAAACAATTGGACAGTTACTATGTTTAAAGACACCATTAAAACGCTAAGGCTGCTTGAAGAAGAGCAAGGCAAAATTCTTGACTTTGTCCTGCAAACCAGATATGCGGTGGACACTATTCTGGCTGCGCAAGGAGGAGTTTGCGCTGTGGTTCATACGCATTGTTGCATGTATATCTCTGATTACTCTCCAAACATTACAGCTACTATACAGCATATGGAACAAACAAATCCATTACAATCGGAGGGCAAGGGACTGGACGTGTGGTCTGCACTTTGGTCCTGGTTGCCAGATGGTTCATGGATTCGCCACCTAATTGCTGGAGTGATATTGCTTATTATATTTTCTCTCTGTGTATGCTGTTGTATCCAATGTCTCCCTGGACTTTTAGGAATGTGTTGGGTGAAGCCTACGGAAGGAGAACTGCTGTTGCAGATGGCGAAAAGCTACCGAGGCATCCGCGATCATCAAAAAACTAAAACAGGGGAGATGTGGGAATAAACTTTGGCTTGGGTTCGAGTAATGATTAAACTAATGCTTTATACATACATGTCTGCCTAAAGGTCACTGAGATAAAGCAAGGAAATTAAAAGCAAACACTAGAAACAATTAAGCAGCTCAGACAACTGTAAACAAGTCTGTACTATATCTAATTATTGTAATCCACATTGTGATTATGCTTACTATGTACTAAAATCTCAATAAAAGGGAGCACTGGAATTTACTCTGGGCTCCCATCCCGAGTACACACGCTTGTGTCTCATTCTTTCCATGGGAGACCACCACAAACAATAACAAAAGCGGTCTTGCAAAAGCCCCAAATTTTAAATCAACTTAAATATAAAAAATCCGGTGAGAAGACAAACCCAAAACTCGTTCCTCCTTCTTGGTCTACAAAAATTATAAACTTTCCATCGTGTTTAACAAAAGCTTTTAGTACCCAAATCTGGTTTGGTCTATGTTTGTAATTAAACAAAATATGAAAGCAATGCTACTACACTATTCCTGGTTAAAATAACTTTTCTATCATAATACAATGAACTATACTGTAATTAACCACACAGAAATATTATTAAACATCTGTAGCATTTTATGGTCAATTCCATATTATCACTAGGATATGTTCTTGAAAATAAAAAAATTGTTGAAAAGTATTGAATTGCAATTCAGAAAAGTATTTCTGATTCTGAAAAAGTAATTTCTCATCTATGTAAGACTAAATGCATATTTTTGCAATTTTTCACTGTAATTTTTGTTGCAGATGCCAAGAAAGTTAAATAATTAGTGCAGTGGTGGCTAACCTTTTTGGGCTCCTGTGCCAAAAATTGTGCACACGCTTGCATGCTCGCGTTCATGTGCCAGAACCCAGAAGGCAATGTGTGCCCCCCCATGCCCCCTACGCATGCGTATGCAATCCCCACCCCCCAAGTCACCACCCCCTGCAGCCCCCTTACCTGCACTGCACCTCACAGCTGATTTTTGGCTGGTTTGAGGCCTTTTTCGGCCTCCCAGAGGCTTGAGGAAGGCTTTTGCAGGATTTGCAGGTTTTGCAGGCCGAAAGCTAGGCCTGTTTCATCACTTCTGGTATTTCCGGAGAAACAGGAAGTGATGAACTGGGCCTAGTTTTTGGCCTGAGAAGCCTTCCTGAAGCCTCTGGGAGGCCGAAAATCTGCTGTGAGGTGCGCGCATGCACAGTGAGGTAAGTTTGCCTGCAGCTTGCGTGCAGGCACAAATGGCTCTGTGTGCTACCTGTGGCACCCGTGCCATAGGTTCGCCATCTCAGAATTAGTGTGTCCTCTTTTCCCTCATTTGATATCTAAGCATCTTTTGGCTGTTTAGATATTTGGTAACCTAGATGACTGGATTAATAATATGTCTGTAGAGCTAGTTAGGTGTGATTGTTAAGGCATCAGGTTAGAAGCCAGGAGATGCAGAGTTCTAATCACGTCCCACCGTGGGCACCAAGGCAGCTGGGTGACTTTCAGTCAGTCACTTTCTCTCAGCCCTAGGAAGAAGGAAATAGCAAAGCACTTGTCAAGAAAACAGCAGGAACTTGTCCAGTCTCCCAGACTTAGACATAATTGAACAAAATACTAATATTGAACAAAATACTAATAATAAAAGTGAATATTTGTAGCTCAGGGTTGACAAGAGGGGTCCTTGGTACCCTCTGAGCTTGCCAGTTTTCTTCCAGATATTTCATTATCCAAATAGCACTAGCACTGATGATGTTACCTAGTTTGGGTAAGGAAACGTCTACAAAAAAAAACAGGCAAGCTCGGAGAGCACCAGGACCCCTTAGGAAAAAAAAAAAAAGCCTGTTCTGTATTTTGTTTTTGAAAGAATGTGAATGCATAGCAATAGCAATATCAGTAGAATCAAAAAGGAACTGCACCATTTAGATTGCAACCTTACATACACTTATAGATTTGCTTTTGAGTAAAAATAGCATGCAAATAAATAGCAGCTTTTACCCTCAACCACAACCCTACCTCAACCGATCCACCATCACACAAGACTAGGCACGCACGCCCCCAACTACCTCAATTCCAACTACTGCCGGCCTCAAATGCAAACTACTCAATGCAAGAAGCCTCGTGAATAAAATACCTGAATTTCTCATCCTCCTAAATATGGCTAACTTCGACATTATATTTGTCTGTGAAACATGGCTCAATGCATCTCTCCCTGACTCCATTACCACAGTAAGAGACTATCATGTTTACCGATCAGATCGTGAAAATCGTCGAGGAGGTGGTGTTGCTATATTCTATAAAAAATCCTTACATCTAAAAAATATCCAAGTTACCCAGGAGCTTGCCCTTCCTGAAACCATCATCTGTGAACTATCCTTAAATATCACAATTCGATTCTTACTATGTTACAGAGCACCTGATTATGACATCGAACATGTAAACAAGCTAAATACATTACTAACATGGGCTGCATCCTGCCCATACCCTTTTATCCTTCTTGGTGATTTCAATCTACCTCATATTGACTGGACCCTAAATGACTGTACAACTGAAATCATACACACAACCTTCTATAATGCTATTACAAATCTGGGAATGGAACAACTAGTAACCAACAACACTAGACTAAACAACTGCCTTGATCTCATCTTCTGCAATAGTTTGAATTTAATTTACGGAATACAAACCAAAGAACCCTTTTCCAGTAGTGACCACAATATGATTGACTTTTGTCTCAACATACGTCCACACAAAAATCACCACAATGATGTAATCCCCAATTGTAACTTCAAAAAAGGCAACTATGATCTTATAGACAATGATCTCTCATCCCTTGATTGGCAATCTCTATTCACTGGATGCAATACTGTTGAAGACCATTACAACATATTTTTACTTGAAGTCAAAAGAGTCATCAAACTATATGTTCCAACAACAACTCCCAAAACAAAACAAAAAAGCAGATTACCCATATCAATAAGGAAACTTCAATCCAAAAAGAGATCACTCTGGCGGAAAAACAAATCTGGTCACGTTGCCAATTTCAAAAACCGATACAAAAATTTATGCCACCAGATAAAGACCGAATGCACCAATTATCACATTAAACAAGAGGAAAACCTTCTAAGCAACAATTCCACCCGTGCTTTTTACAATTTTGTAAACAACAAACTAAAAGACTCAAGGTCCATCCCTCCCTTGATAGGACCTGATGGTAAAGACTGCAACGACGACACCATTAAATCCAACATCTTTAACACATTCTTTGGCTCAGTATTTGTAAACAGCAATGGATCATGCCCAGTATTTCCTAGCCGTACCACAGATAACAACAATGATCTAATACATATCGATTTCACAGAAGACAATGTTGAAAAATCACTACGCAATCTAAAACCATCTCTATCTATTGGACCGGATGGAATATGTGCCTACTTCTTAAGAAAGCTATCCACTGCCATAGCCAAACCTCTAAGCATAATCTTTGAAAAATCTTTCAGAACCAGCTCCTTGCCTAATCTATGGTCACAAGCCACAGTCATCCCCATCTTCAAAAAGGGAGACCCAAGCCTAGTTGAAAATTACAGGCCAATCTCCTTATGCTGCGTCACCTGTAAAGTCATGGAATCAATTATTAACCAATCCATTATCCTCCACTTAGAGACAAACAACCTACTCTCCAATAAACAATTTGGTTTCACAAAAAAACCATCCTGTAATCTGCAACTCTTACACTGCAAAAACATATGGACGACACAACTCGACCAGGGCAAAGCAATAGACGCAATCTACATAGACTTCTGTAAAGTCTTTGATTCAGTGGTACACGACAAACTACTCCTAAAAATAAAATCCTATGGTATCTCTGGACAACTGAATAACTGGATAGAAGCATTCCTGTCAAACAGACAACAAATGGTCAAAATCGGGAGCGTCCTATCAAATCCAGTACCTGTCAATAGTGGTGTCCCCCAGGGCAGTGTTCTAGGACCAACTCTCTTCATACTCTACATAAATGACCTCTGCGATCATATTAAGAGCAATTGCGTTCTTTTCGCTGATGATGTAAAGCTATTCAATACCACAGACAATACTGCTACCCTTCAAAAAGATCTCGACTATGTATCTGAATGGTCAAACAAATGGCAACTTCAAATCTCAACAAATAAATGCTCTGTCTTACATATTGGCAAAAAAAATCAGAAAATAAAATACAAGCTGAATAGTCAAGAACTTGTTGATGACCCAAGCTCTGTAAAGGACCTTGGAATACTCACCTCTAATGATCTAAGTGCTAGAGCCCACTGCAACTACATAGCCAAAAAGGCATTAAGAGTTGTTAACCTAATCCTACGTAGCTTTTTCTCTGGTAATATCACACTACTAACCAGAGCATACAAAACAATTGCTAGACCAATACTCGAATACAGTTCATCAGTCTGGAACCCTCATTACGTATCTGATATTAGCACAATTGAGAAAGTCCAGAAATATTTCACAAGGAGAGTTCTCCACTCTTCTACTCGTTGTAGAATACCTTATGCCACCAGACTTGAAATTCTAGAACTAGAAAACCTTGAATTACGCCGCCTTCGGTCTGACTTAAGCATGGTATATAAAATCATACATTGCAATGTCCTACCTGTCAATGAATACTTCAGCTTCAACCATAACAACACAAGAGCACACAATAGATACAAACTCAAAGTAAACCGCACCAAACTTGATTGCAGGAAATACGACTTCAGCAACAGAGTGGTCAACGTCTGGAATACTCTACCCGACTCTGTAGTCTCATCCCCAAACCCCAAAAACTTTAACCTTAGACTGTCTACTATTGACCTCACCCCCTTCCTAAGAGGTCTGTAGGGGGCATGCATAAGCGCACCAACGTGCCTACCGTCCCTGTCCTATTGTTTCTCTTATTCTTTTATTTTTCTTATATGTACCCATTTCATGTATTCACAACTATGTATACGCTTATACATATTATCTTGTAAACAATTGGCAAATCAAATAAATAAATAAATAAAATAAATAAATACAAATAGATAAAATCGGTGCCACTTCAGTAGGAAGCTAATAGTGTTCCATGAGCCTCTGCTATAGTCATGCTGGCCACATGACCACGGAAATGTCTTCGGACAAGGCTGGCTCCCTCTGCTAAAAAACAGATGAACACCGCCTCCTACAGTTGGACGCAATTGGAAAAGGGAATCCTTTACCTTTAGCACCTCAATTTAAAAAGCATGGACTGAAGTGAGGCTCTCAGAAAACAAGGGGAAAAAAATGAGGGGGAGGGGGAGAAACACTACATGCTTGAAGCGTTTCATAGTCTAAAATGGAGCACCATGACTGTAGAAGCTCCTTTGTTCCCTTGCACCGCAATTACCCATCTAAAAATATTATTTCCTTCTTTCTTGAAAAAGTTCAAAGTTACTAGCCAATGTTAAAATCTGTCACGCCCCCCTGATCAGATTAATAGTCCCTTTTCTCCAAAGGTCCGATCATTAAGAATTAACAATCTGGAAGGGTTTTTTGTTTTTGTTTTCATTGCCTTTTGCTACTTTTAAAGTCATAAGCATTAACAGGATCTTAAGCTAATGATGGCCTTTTAGACCTCTAAATCAAAGACTATTTTTTCACTGTGTACACCTTTAGCAGTCATTAAAAATGTTTTGACAAATTATTGCATTCATCTGGGCTTTGCGTGTACTATTACTATTGGAAGTCGCTTTTCTAAGAGCGGATACCAGTTGGCGACGAATTAATATTGCGGGGAAACCCCCCACTATTGATCGCGTTGACTCGGCACACCTGTTTTCAAGTAATCACCTCCTTTTTTTATGCCATCATAAAACACTCAAAGCGATTAAATCCACACAGCATCTACCCCTGCGAGACTCCACCACCACCAGAGGGCGCTCGTCCGTCAGCAGACAGAGGAGAGCTAGCCCCCCCCCACCCCAGCCAGGCTCGCTGCCTGCTTGCCGATTGGCTGAGAACTGGGTTTACGTCCTGACGTACGAGGAAGGGGCCTCGAGCGTTCGTGCGCTGTTTGCTCTTCGCCGCGGCGAAACCTGTGCGCTTCGTCTGGCGTGCGGTTCTCGGCACGATGGTCCTGGTCGGCTTAAGGTCTGCTTGGACCGGTCAGGGCCGAGGTGGGGCTGGCGCTGCAGCCTCTGAGTAGCAGCCTCAAAGCACTAGGGCCGCTCTTGTTTTACTTTTCCTGAAGGGGCGGGGGGACCGTGCTCCGGGTTGGTTCCCTCCTGCCAGGTAAGTCTTGTCAATCTCCTTCCGTTCCCTTTCCTTTTCCCCCGCCCCCCTTAAGAGAAGAGGGGTCTCTAACGTCCCAACCGGAAGTGTTTCCCCTGCGTGAAGCCCCGCCCCTTAGAAAGGAGGTCTCGCTTCGCTGCTCTGCCATTAATTAGCACCTGATCCGACGGGGGACTCCATTGTGGCACTTTCGGAGGTGCCGTAACCGAGTTTCCTCGAGGTTTGTTTCTCCAAGCGATGCCTCTCCAGCCGGGGAGAGAGAGAGAGAGAGAGGTTGGCTTCGGGAAGCCGGGACCCGGGGAGAGGTTCGGTTGAGTTGCGTGGACTCCTTTGTAAAAAGCCCCGAGACTCTCGGGAAAGAAAGCAGTGTCGTACCCCACCTCCTGTATCCTTGGGCTAAAATGAATCGAACAAATGAAACTCCCTTGCGGGAGACTCCCTTGTTGATCATAGTTTACTCAAGCCATTGATCCAAGTAGAATGCATTGCTCTGCGGGGGTCCATATAGACCCTCTGTCATATATAGGTTTGCCACCTGATAGGACTTTTGGGGGGTGGGGTGGGGAAGCAGACAGAACATTCCCCGAAAATGGCTTAAGTGGGCATGGTCTATGAGACAACTGGAATGGATGAGACAGCTGGATTAAAAGGAGAAGAAAAAAAAAAGGTTTCTTCCTTGTCTGAATGGTTGCTGAGCCGATATTTGAGATCTGACCATGCCTGGTTTAGATCTCATTTGTTTTTATTCTGTTAGCCCCTAAAGAACTCACTGCGGTTTACAGTTTAAAATGTGAAACTCAACATTGCCATTAGGTCCTGTGCGGAGCACGTTGGGCAGTGAGTGTTTTCCAGTGGTTTCCATCATTTAGAGTACCTTGGCATCATCCCATTCAGAGTACCTTGGGATCATCTTTAAGTATTTGGTGTCAAGCTTTCTGAGACTGGCCTCCTCTCCTCTTTCCTCCAGGTGGTATTTGGTATAGTGCAATTTTTAGATGCTGGTCTGTAGACATATATAAGATATAGCCAATAAAGCCACATTTGACATTCATTCACAGTTCTGGATAGATGTTCTAAATCGGATCTTTGTAGTACCCCTTCACTAGTGATGTCACGACATGAGACGTGGAGGATTCTTCTCAAGCAGCATTGGTAGAAAACTTTTAACCATTTAATCATCTTGGTTGCACAATTCCATGTTTCACAAGCATTGGGTATGATAATACCCTTCAAGAGTTTCACCTTTGTGGTAATACTTACGGCTGCTGTAAACCAAAATGTTAAACTGGAAGAAGGATATTCCAGTATCATGAGTGTTTCAAGAACAGATAAATCAGTGTTTCAAACAACCTTATAAGAAGGGTTGGGCTACTGTACTGTTCTATAAAGTAAAATATAACTTCAATACAATATGAAACAATAATTGTGTATGTGTCCTTAGCATGTCACATGTTACAGTCATTCCACCCATGCTGTTTGGCCTTCTCTGTGACACCCGTGCATGATTGATGGTAACTGATTCTACCCTGGCTTTGAAAAAAATTGCTTACCTGGAAACTTTTGGCTAGTTAATTAAGTATTTTTATGGTTATCAGTAAAGCTGCTTATCTCAAAAATGTCAGTAGTGCTGGGTAGGGCAGGTATTTCTTTTGAGATGTTAGGTTGTTTAATAATACTTGACACATCACTATATTATGATTATGATCATGTGATTCTTGATATTTACAAGTATTTGAACTTTATAGTAGGAAAAGCTTAAGGAGCACTGTATCTGCAGTGGAGCTTTTAACTTTAAATCATAAATTACTAAGCTGTAGAATAAAATACTCTAGAAAATATTGGAAGCAGCATTCAGTGAGATATAAAAGAGTTGCTGCCTACAATATAAAAGTAATATCTTACTGTGTTTCTGTATTACTATAATTGGACTTAATAAGCTTTACTCATTAAATAGAGGACCATTCAGCCATCTTACTGAAATTATTTCCATGTGGTTACATTTAATTTGTACCTATAGAAACAGAAGTGAGTATGCCCTTTTTCTTTTTAAGATATTCATTGTATTAATTTCTCATTTAAGAAAGAGACCTGTATCCAATTGCTGAGGTGAAAATTGTTTTCATTCATGGCCCCTAAACTTGGATGATTCTTCCAGGGACTATTTAGGGTGTAGGGGAGATAGTTTGTGGCCTGAAAGGAAAACAGTCAAGATTCATTAAATGAAAGTATGTTATACATTTTCTCTTGTTATTCAGATCTGAGTCTTTAGGGGTCTAAAGGAGTGTTTAATTTGTAAAGTTTCAGTGTTGATTGTTACAGGACACCATAGTTTTGTGCTATGAAAAATGAGCATGAAAGAAGTATGGAGATCACATATTCTGCCTCTTCTTTCCATTTAGCCAAGTGAAGGATTCTAGCAGAGGTTAGTTTTACTTCCCTCCAGACATGTCTTGTTCTACATTACTCTTTTATGATATAAAACTTTATCCAGCCTAATGTTCTGCAGATTTGTTGAACTACAGTTCATTTCATTCACAACCCCTATGTTGATGATGATCATTGATGCTTTGCCCAGCACATTTAGCTTTATCTATGTGGTATTTAATAATTACTTTTGACATTTTATACCTAATAGCTAGGAATCTAATTTCCTTAAATTAAAATATATGAGAAACAAGGATTTTTTCTAACCACGATCTTAAACATTTTTAGGAACCCAGGGCATCTTTGATACTGGGTTTATTATGAAATTAGTTCTCAAATGTACTACCAAGTTTTTAAAAACAAGTCTTTTCTAGATTGATATGAATGTTAATTTATTATACTGAAGATTAATTTATTATGGCAGAAACAATTGAAGTTCAATTTTGTACTGTAACATGTATATTTTTATGTACCTGCACCGTTCATTCCTTCTTAAAAACAGGTTTACAATCTTTTAAAGCTTGCCTCATTACTTGATTATCAAGCTGTGGTGGCTGTATTAATTTTTTTCATCACTGAATATTGCACAGTGTTGCGAATAGCAAAATAAAGTTGCTTAGGGCTGCCTCATTGATGATGATTAATTGTGAAATATACATACTTGGTTGTTATTCTCTTGATATAATTTTAGCAGTTCTTCTAAAAGTTTGTTCCATGGTAAAATTTTCTTGTTTGGCTTCAGGCATTATTTTTATATAATAAAGTTTTTATGGATTTTTGGTTCTCTTGAATATTCAATTATTATTAAATTGTATTATATGGTATTTAGAATTCAGTTTGGACAGAAAAATAAACTAATGCTATTGTTTTTGTAGCCATCTTAAAATTATGTGGAAATGGGGCAGTGGAGATGATTCAGTCCCTAAATCTGAAGTAAGTATTTATTTAAAGTCCTCACAATTTCTATTTGAATATTACTAATTCAAAGTTTCTATATCTCAAATGTCTGAAATGAGATTTCAGAGTCCTTGGTGCTGCTTTTTATTCATGAGTGAAATGTAAGATAGATAAAGCAGTGGTGACACTGTTTTCATTTAGTTTATTTCATTTTATCACTATCATGGATAAGCAATTTCAGTTATAACATTAATGCTTGTTCAGTAATTGTAACACTTATCTTTAAGAATTCATTGAATTCTTATATTTCTGTATTTAAATCCTGCTTTGGGTTTCTTTTGAATAATGACAAAGTGGGACAGAAATGGTATAAATAATGTATTACAGTAATACATACAATTTTGATATTGCAAAAAAAAAATTTGTCACTAGGTTCATGGGTCTTCTGAAGTGGCAAGAATGTCGATGGCTGATTTGACTGAACAGCTGGCTCAAACGAAACAATTGGTAGCACAACTCAAAGAACTTGTCAAAGAAAAAGATAATGACTTACACAAAAAAGATAAACAATTAAAGGTATTGTGTGTGTGTGTGTGTGTGTGTGTGTGTGTGTATGGGGAGAGCTTCCAGCTGTTTTTGAGACAAACTGTCTTTCTGAAATACTGTCTTAAATATTATTTTAGATTGGTATTTGAAATTGTGATAATAATTAGATGCAGCTTCCTTCTAATCTATTTTAGTCTTGCATAAGTTGCCACATTTGGTTGTCACTCAAAATGTAGAAATTTTGTATGTATGAACAGATGCTGTTGATACAGTTAAAATTAGTAGTAGTTCATTCAGTGGTATCTGACTCTTGGTGACTTTATAGGCAAGCGTTCTCCATGCTACTGTCAAGGACAGCTTCTTTTAGTTGTTGGATGTTTGTCTGTATCAGCTTTGATGGCCAGTGAGTTCTTTGCTTTCCCCTTCCTCTTGTTCTACTAACCATTTCTAGCATCCTTGATTTCTCCAATGAATTTGCACGCCTGACATGGCCAAAATAAATCAGATGTAATCTTGTGATTTTGGCTTCTAGTAATGTTTTTATATGATTTTATATGATTCAGCACCTCTCTGTTGGTTGCTTTGACTGTCCATAGTATACAAAATTACTCCATAATTCAAAGGCATCAGTTCTTCTTCAATCACACATTCTTAGTGTCCAACTCTCACATCCAGACATCATTATAGGGATGAAAAAGGCTTTTTTAAAATTTATATCAGTATCTCTGCTTTTCCAGATCTTATTCATGTTAACCAATGCCTAAGGTTAATAATCTCCGTTTGATTTCAGATGTAGAATTGCCATTGTGAACAATTTTTGATCCAAGGAAGAAAATTTTTGAGCTAATTCAATTTCCTCTTTGTTGATTTTAAACATCTCATGTCCATCTGCAGCTGTTGTCATTATTTTTGTTTTGCTGTGGTTAAAATTATCCTCTCTAAATAGGTAGCTATAGTATATGATTTCAGCTGTCCTGAAAATTATTTTAAAGGAAAGTATACTTTTATATTTCAACTATTTAGGTATTGATATACATGGTTGTAATTAAAATAATAGCTGCATTGTTTTAAAACAATGTATATACTCTACAGGAAGAAAAAGAAGCTTCTGACACCAAGATTTCCAAATTAAAACTTCAGAACAAAGCCAAAGTAGCATCATTAACTTCACAATTAGAAGAACTTAAGAAGCAAATACCAGGAAATGCAACACAAGATGGAAAATCTGGTCAAAAGAAAGTGAGTTCTATCTTTAATAAGTTCTACAGTTGGTATATTAGTCTTGCCTAGCATAGTCATTAGGGGAAAAGGCCTGTGGAGACCCAGTGGGGTGAAGGAAGACCTGTGGGCACCTGATGGGGGAAGGAGAGACCAGCAGGTACCCAAAGGGAGGGAAACAGAGCATGGAGTGTCTTGAGGTGAAGGAGGCCTTGGGATGCCCAGGCATGTGGGCCTCGGACTGCTCTAGACTTCTCAGGGCCTCTCCCATCCCTGAGACACCCTTGTGCTCTGTTCTACAACTGATGCATTTGATGCATTTGCATTTGCTGCACCAGGGAGAAGGGAGAGGGGAGGAGTTCAGTTTAGGCCATCTCACTTAATGCTGTCATGACATATGATCGTATTGTGCAGGCTCCATTATAGTTGTATGTCAAGGACTACCCGTAGTTAACTACAATTGAAAAGGTAGATTGTTTGTTGAACTACATGGTGGAAACTTTCTGATGAAAACTGAACAGAGTTATTTTGTATTTGATTTTCCAGGTGTATGTATAATTTGAATCAGTACAACGTAATCCCAGAAATCTCTTAAAAATAAGTGTCAACTTGTTCATGTATTCTTTAAATGAGCTATTTGTAAATCATTCTTTGTTTGACATATGAATATAATATTTTTTTGCACCCAACCTCAACTCCCTTACCTCATTGCAACAAGGAGAACAGTGGATGCATTCCAAAATATAGCTCCTGAAGCAAGTCTGAAACTAGCAACACTTGCAACTGGTGCAACTGCAGCAATGCTAAAGGTCCTGTAAGAAGGCAGCATTTAAGGAATCTGGATTGTGCCAGTCTTGTCCAAATCTTTAAAATTCAATAAATAAATAAATAAATCTTCCATTTCTTTCTCTCTCTCAAAAGACAAGGAGAGATAGGGAACATCTTATATTTGAATTGGGAATTGCTGTTTACTGACCTCAAAGAATCAATCGGGTGCAAGACCCCAAGTGGAAAGCATCCACCACCCTAAGCCATCAAATAAGTTGACTGTGATTAACAAACAAGCACAGAATTAATTTTGTTTCTACTTGGAAACTGCTTTTTGATTTTGTTCTTGAGGTGAAAAAAACAACTAAACTTTGATTTGGGGTTTTGCTGATCAGATAGGTTTGTTGTTATAGAAATGGCTAATATTATATAACGGTTGAGGTTTTATGCTTTTACTTTATTCTACTGCACCAAAGTCGACACTTTTTCTCATCTTTTTCCTTCTGCCCTACACTTTTTCTCCTTCCCCTTTACCTCCCTTATTTTCGTAGTATTTTCTTTTGTATTTTTGTATTTTATATTTTGATAAACTAATATAATTTTGTTTTAGGACACAAACAAAAGTGTTCTAGTCTGAGTACTTTTTATTCAAACATCAAATTCTGCTCTGCATTTTTTTTAAAAAATTGCCCAAGTTAAAATTTGAAAAAGAACTCTGAAGCATGTTTTATTATTTTTTTAATTGAAAAAAAATATTTCTTAAGTATTCTAAGTATTTTAGTGTTAGTATTATTTGAAGCTAAGTTTTAAAATGTATGTTTTCAGAGTGATCAAGATAGTGCTGCTGCAAATCGTGGAAAAATATTGGTGCTCAGAAAGAAGGTTGAAGAACTAGAAACACTGAATGTCCAAAAAAATGAAGAGCTCCAAAAGAAGGTAAATTTGCGCGAGTTTATTTCTTTATCTTGAGTGTTGGTGATTCTACTTAAAGAGAGTTACTACTGAAATTTGTCTAAAGTTGCTGATCACAGAGCTGAAACATTCATGTTTTCTATCGATTAAAAAAGAATAAGATGTTGGTATAATTTCTCCATATTTTAACCTACATCTGTTGCAGCCTGTAAAGCAGAAAAAGTATGCTTTACATTATATATTTCTAGTAAACCCCATTCCATCAAAATAATAATGTATAGGATTGAAACATTAAATATTAGACGTTTAGTTATTGTGAAGCAGAATTGTATTTTTAAATACTTTAATTAGCTATGGAATATCCTTTTCTACTGTGTTGCCTGAAATGCTATATTTCAGTGACTGCCATTTTGCGGTCTTTGGACGTCAAGGGTAAAATTTCCATCTAAGTATATCCTGAAATATTACATTCAAAGCAATCTGCATGAGGCAGTTAAATTTATCTTAGTTTTAGGACAACCACAGCAATGTGTGTCATCGCACAATGAAGTCATTATGTGTTATAAATTACGCCATTTATGTCAATTTACATCATTCACGTAATTGATAGAAGTGATGTGTTAATATAACAGACATTCAAGACCAGATACTCTCCTAAGTATTAATATGAAGAATGAAATAAGGTAGTCCTTTTTTTAACATCCAGAACTGGGTCCAGGAGCTTTAGTATTAAGCAGAGTGGTTGCTAAGTAGGAAATGTGATTGTGCTTTCTTTTTCCCGCTGTCCCACTCTTTGGAATGCTCATCCTGGCCATGGAATATTTGGCAAGTTAGGAATTAATGTTTGTATTTACATTCAATGGGGAATAGGCAGACACACAATGGGGAATGCACATTAAAAGGAATATGTTCATGTTGGCAGTCCTTGAACGTCCTTGTACATCCTTGGGACTAGGAGTGCTACACATGCAGCCAAATGTGTGCGTGTGTATGATTATTATCTTGGAATTTCTTTCTAATATCTCCACTGGGCAATGGGGTGGACAGAAAAAAAAGGGTCAGGAGAGATTTTGTAATCCCTTCCTCTCCAACTTCTCTCTGGAAGTGGGGGAAAAATAGGCAAAGGTCAACAAATAGGCACATTACTAAGTGTAACAGTGATCATGTAAATGAATGATGCTGCAAACATAATGTGAGTGTTGCTCGAACAGTTGTTTTCCAGTACCGTTGTAACTTCAAATGATTGCTGCAAGACAAGCAGTAAGCAAGGTCTACTTGTAACTCAAATAAATGATATTTTCTTAGTATGAATTAGATTCCTTACAGAAGTGGCAATTTTGTTTATAAGTATGTAGGTCAACCCAACTTTTGGGTGAAAAAAAAATCTGCAATTTGAGCTTGAGCTTTAAAAAAAAGAATGAGGTTTAATGAGAGAAAATAATAGGAAGAATGTAATTTTAGTATGATAGATATCTAATCAAGTAAGTATTCTAGGCCATGAATTTAGGACAAAGCAAAACCTCCCAGGATGGCTTAAGTAATGAAATCATTATACTAAAATATAATCTTAATAAAATCCTCAAATATGTATAATTGAATTATTATTATAGGTTTGGTTGGAATCCAGGGTGCACTTATGGGAATAAGCATATCTATTGGAGGCTCTTAGACCAGGGGTAGGGAAACTTGGCTCTTCTGTCACTTATGGACTTCAACTCCCAGAATTCCTGAGTGAGCCATAAAAAGTTCCCCATCCCTGGCCTACTGGTTTTTCAGTTGTGGAGGAAATCAATTTTTGACTTGAATGGGACTGCTTGATATACAAATGTAGGACAATATATTAAAAAGTCCCATTCAAATCAAAAATTGATTCCACCCCCCCAACTGAAAAACCAGTAGGCCAGGGATGGGGAACCTTTTATGGCTCACTCAGGAATTCTGGGAGTTGAAGTCCATAAGTGACAGAAGAGCCAAGTTTACCTACCCCTGTCTTAGACCGATTGCTAATTCCTTTCGTATCTGTTGATTACTATGAAAAAGCTTGCTTTTTAAGGATGGTATGGTACAAACAAATAGCTGTTGATGCTAATAAAATATTTTTGATGGAATAATGGTTTTGCTTCCAGATTGCTGAATTAGATGCTGCACACCAACGGGGTGCTGAATTGGATGCCATGCTTGCTGAGAAGCAAAAGAAACTAACCGAAAAGGAAGCCTACATAATTGATTTGCAGCTAGCCTGTGGATCAACTAAGGATGCCAAAGAAATGCTAATACATAACAAGGAATTAAAGGTATAACTAAACTGGGAATATATAGGTGTTGTTTTATTTCCCATCAAGTTTGACAGTTTGATTAAAATTCTGAATTGATTATACTGTGGATTTCCCAATAAACCTGAGGAATAAATGAAGAAAACCAATATTTTGTTTGTTTCCTTATTATCTTTTTCATGAACCTCAAAGAAGCAGATTTCCACAAAAGAGACTTCATTGCAGAGCATGCAAATTCTTGTTCAGAACCTTACCAGGAAAGTTGGTGACAGTGAAGAAAGATGCAGCCTCCTCCAGGAACAAATTGCAAGTCTTAAAAGCTTTCAAAATAAAGAGAAGGAGCATTTTCAGGAAAGAGAAGCCATGTATAATCAAAATGTAAGTAAGTCTTCAGTACAAAAGAATATATTTGCCTTGTGGTGAGATGGGGGGGACAAATAAATTTAATAATAGTTTTAAAAAATACAAATTGGGATTTGCTTGTCAGTGGCAATAGGAATATGATGATTTTAACCAGTGGTGGTATTCTACCGGTTCAGCCCAATTCTGGTGAGCCGGTAGCAGCGATGAGCAGCGGAGACCGAACCGGTTCTCTCCACTGCTGTGCTGTTGGGCCTACCCACCCGCCTGGGCTCCCATACTCACTTTTATCCGCTGAATTTGAAGCACAGCTGCTGAAGCGACCAGGATTGTGCAGGCTTGCAGGAGGCGAGTTAGAACGCCTCTGCGCCTGCGCAGAGTGTGCGTTTGGTGCACGTGTGCATGCAAAGTGTGTGCACGCGCACTAAAGCGCGCCCACCAAGCCCCGCCCACTGAACTGGTGGCAAAAATATTTGAATCCCACCACTGATTTTAACACTTTTTCTTAGAGACTATCAGGTGTAAAGTGGATGTTATTATTAAATTAGATGGGTGTTACTCAACAGTTATTTAAGAATCCATTTCATCCATGCTTAATTTCCACTGAGCTATTATGAATCAATAAGAACGGAATGTTAACTTATACACTGCTCGAAAAAATAAAGGGAACACTTAAACAACACAATGTAACTCCAATTCAATCACACTTCTGTGAAATCAAACTGTCCACTTAGGCAGCAACACTGATTGACAATCAATTTCACATGCTCTTGTGCAAATGAAATAGACAACAAGTGGAAAGCATAGGCAGTTAGCAAGACATCCCCAATAAAGGAGTGGTTCTTCAGGTGGTGACCACAGACCACTTCTCAGTTCCTATGCTTTCTGGCTGATGGTTTGGTCACTTTTGAATGCTGGCGGTGCTTTCACTCTAGTGGTAGCATGAGATGGAGTCTACAACCCACACAAGTGGCTCAGGTAGTACAGCTCATCCAGGATGGCACATCAATGCGAGCTGTGGCAAGAAGGTTTGCTGTGTCTGTCAGCATACTGTCCAGAGCATGGAGGCACTACCAGGAGACAGGCCAGTACATCAGGAGACGTGGAGGAGGCCGTAGGAGGGCAACAACCCAGCATCAGGACCGCTACCTCTGCCTTTGTGCAAGGAGGGACAGGAGGAGCACTGCCAGAGTCCTGCAAAATGACCTTCAGCGGGCCACAAATGTGCATGTGGCTGCTCAAACAGCCAGAAACAGACTCCATGAGGGTGGTATGAGGGCCCAACGTCCACAGGTGGGAGTTGTGCTTACAGCCCAACACCGTGCAGGATGTTTGGCATTTGCCAGAGAACACCAAGATTGGCAAATTTGCCACTGGCGCCCTGTGCTCTTCACAGATGAAAGCAGCTTCACACTGAGCACATGTGACAGACGTGACAGGGTCTGGAGACACCGTGGAGAACGTTCTGCTGCCTGCAACATCCTCCAGCACGACCGGTTTGGCAGTGGGTCAGTAATGATGTGGAGTGGCATTTCTTTAGGGGGCCGCACACAGCCCTCCATATGCTCGCCAGTGGTAGCCTGACTGCCATTAGGTACCGAGATGAGATCCTCAGACCCCTTGTGAGACCATATGCTGGTGCGGTTGGCCCTGGGTTCCTCCTAATGCACGACAGTGCTGGACCTCATGTGGCTGGAGTGTGTCAGCAGTTCCTGCAAAACGAAGGCACTGATGCTATAGACTGGCCTGCCCGTTCCCCAGACCTGAATCCAATTGAACACATCTGGGACACCATGTCTCGCTCCATCCACTAACGCCGCGTTGCACCACAGACTGTCCAGGAGTTGGGGGATGCTTTAGTCCAGGTGTGGGAGGAGATCCCTCAGGAGACCATCCGCCACTTCATCAGGAGCATGCCCAGGCATTGTAGGGAGGTCATACAGGCACGCGGAGGTCACACATACTACTGAGCCTCATTTTGACTTGTTTTAAGGACATTACATCAAAGTTGGATCAGCCTGTAGTGTTTTTTTTCCGCTTTAATTTTGAGTGTAACTCCAAATCCAGACCTCCACGGGTTGCTAAATTTGATTTCCATTGATAATTTTTGTGTGATTTTGTTGTCAGCATATTCAACTATGTAACAAACAAAGTATTTAATAAGAATATTTCATTCATTCAGATCTAGGATGTCTTATTTTTGTGTTCCCTTTATTTTTTTGAGCAGTGTATAATTGTGTGTGACTCAGCTTTATGGAAATATTTCGTCTGGTTATTTTTTAGATCCGTATGTTTCAAAATATTATCCAGGAAAAGGAAAAAGAATTGATGAAACTGGCCCAGAAACACGAACAAGAACTTTTTAAAGTAGCTGCCAAATCTGATGCTAGTGCTGATCTAGAACAGGTAGAGAAAATTTATTTTATTTAGTAGTTTGTGAATGAAATTCCAAGTTGATTTTGGGCATTCCTAATTGTGTTTTTTTGTGTGTGGTCACATTGCCAATTTAATTTTACAAATGGGTTACATCTGAAAAAACATTAAATTTATTTAAAGGTATACATGTTCTTAAATTGAGCCCATTTTGTGACTATGCAGGTTTTTTTTAGTGTTAAAAAAAGGTTTGCTTGCTCTTTCTTCTGTTTTTCTCCCAATTTTGCAGTTTAGGCAAACTTGTATAGAATTTGTATAGTATTTAAAAAACAGCTTAATGGAAATAAATAATTATATTTAATGATTTCTGACATCTTTAATAACTCATGCTTCTAGATTAGTTTGTGTAGATATTGAACAGATATCTGATTCCTATGATGTCCTACAGATATGAAATTTTGTTTCTATAGTATACTTGGCAGTACAAGAAAACACTACAGGATTATGTTTTCATTTTCAGAATAAAGTTGCTATTTTCCATTACTTAACAATGAATATATATATTTGTAATAGTTACTGAAAGCCTTAAAGCAGAAACTACATGAAAAGGAGGAAGTCATGCTTGGAAGGACACAGGTGATAGTTATGTTGCAACAAGAACTGGATGGCAAGGACCAACAGCTGAAAGTAAGAAGTAGATTACACAGTCAAACAATTGTTGTTGTGGGATAAATTGTTATAAAATATTTTTTTAAAAAGATAAAGGTAAAGGAGCCCCTGCAGAGTTTACTCTGCTAGTCTTTGCCAATTATAGGAGACAGTGCTCATCTCCATTTCAAGGCCATTGAGTCAGTGGTGTCTGAAGACATTTCTGTGGTCATGTGGCCAGCATAATGTTACGGAATGCTGTTACCTTCCTACTGTAGAAGTACCTGTTTATCTACTCACATTTGCATGCTTTGGATGTTGCTAGGTTGTCAGGAGTTGGGGTGAGGATGGGAGTCTCACACTGTTGTATGGTGCTCGAGTCTCGGACTAGGGCTGCCGGCTTTCCAACCAACAAGCCCAGCATCTTAACCGCTAAGTCATTGCACTGCCCATTATAAAAAATAAAGCAGTTGTAAATTAGAATGCAGTTTGTTAGTCACTTTTTATTGCATTTCCTTTCATTACATTGATTGATCATATGTATCTTGTATTCTTATGTTGTATTTTTTATCCATAGTGATTAAATATTGAGGTAGTACTGAAAGAAAAGGAAAACTCATGTGATTTTGATTAAAAAATATTAAAAAATGACAATAACAAGCACTGATTTGGTAGTCATAATCTGAAGAGCTTCTACAAGAAGCTTAATTTACAGGGTTTTTATAATTTCCTTTTTTGAACAGTAGTGATTAACATTCTTATATTGCTGGTTTATGGGTGCATATCATAAAGTGAACTGAACAATGATGAAAAATATACAGATGGGGAGCATTTTAGATAATGTTTGTTTAACTATTTCTTAAACTTAATTATTTTTTGCTATAATTTGGACATTTTATCTCTTCCCATATACTGCTGCTTTAGAAAAATGGGGGATTTGGTGAGGAGGGAATCTGACCATAGTGCTTCATTTATTGTTCAAAATAATGAAGCATGCTGTTCATCCTATTTGCAAACTTTACACAAAACAATAACTACATCAATAAGAAACAAAATACCATAAAAGATATGAAACAGAATTACTTTAAATGCCTGGACATATGGATATTGTATAGTTGATATCTTTTTCTTAAATATTAATTTCATTTTAAAAAATAATTCAAGAAAAAATGAAAATGATATGTCAGTTTGTGTGGATGACATGTTCTAAATGTTCTTCCCTCAAATGTAATAAATTTAATAAATATTTCACTAAGCACAGAACAATATTTTGTTCCTTGAAAATAGTTTTTCTCCCATTTATAATTTTGTGTATCTTACATGCTGTTTTGCATATGTTATTGAGTCTTTCACTTTTTCCTAGCATATTGTACATTTATGTATTCAAATTTGTTTTAGCCACTCATCTTTCAAAGTTAAGTGAGCTCTGTGCTTTATGACCTTTTAAAATACAAGAGGGAAATAGATTCCTTTCTTGGGAGCTCAGCATTTCTTATCTTCTACCAGTGAGAATCCTCAACTAAATGAAAAATCTTCCATGGAATTGGGGAACTCTTTTTTTTTTTTTCTACAGAGGGTGAGGCAGGATACATTTCTCTATGCTTGCACATATGTGAAGGAGCTTACAGTTTTATTGTCTAAACTTCTTTTAATTCAGGAAATGAATGAACGACTGAACCGCCTTGAGTCAGAGAAAGATAATCTTCAATCCAAACTGGATGCAGAAAAGCACATAATGCGAGCCCAGCTGAGAGACATGATGGAGAAGCATGAGAATGAAATGAGGAAAGCCAGAGAGAAGTATAATGCTGATCATCAGGAGATACAAGAAACACATGAAACAGAGCTTCAGGAAAAAGATCAAACATTGCTTCAGCTACAGAAAAAAATTGGTGAATTAATTTCCAGACATGAAAATAGTTTGGAGCAAGCTGTTGATTTGGATGCTATTATTAAGCAAAAGTTGGAACATTTAGAAGGTAATATAATGGACAACAACCCTTAAAATTGCTTGCTTACTACACCGAAGAGTTGATTCTGTTTTTATTAGCATTATAGTGACCTTTTGATGAAGAAAAATTGTTCTGAGAGCCACTGTTGTGGACAGATTTTACACAGGTTTTCAATGCAGTAGCACTAAATAATAAAGTGTTATCTCCTCTCCAGCCTGTGTATATATGGTTATATCTCCTTAAACAAATCTTTTAGTTTTCTTAATTTCCTAGACGGCATGTTAATGGAGCAATGGTTGTCAGAAGGTGACACCACTATTATATTTGGGAGAGTTGGAATTCCTTTAACAGTTAATAGTTGTGTTAAGTCTAATACTGTTTATTTTATAAAGCAGACTTTTTTTTTTTGCCGTACTCCTACAGTTTACAGACAAATTTAACGGTGTGATCTTTGGGGAGACCTCTTGGGGCTGCCAAAGAGGAGTTTTGGCAGTGCATAAAGCCTATGGTGGAATGTAGCCTGGATTCCCAGGAGGAAGGGGCTGCTTTCCGGAGGGCAGAGAGTTAGTGGAGCTTGGAAAGTTTGATTAGCAGGAAGAAGGTTAAATAGTTCAATTGGGAAGATGTTGTCCTTAAGTAAAGAACAATAAAAGAAACATCTAGTATCTCACATTGGGCAAATCTTAGAAAATTCTCTCCTAAGCATATGTCACTGATATGAAAACAATCCACGTAATATGTTATATTAATAATTTTGCTATAATTCTGAATGATTGAGTTGTCTGTTTGTTTAAGCGCAAGTAAAACTGAAAACAGAAGATGCTAGCAAATCAGAAGCTAAATTCCTTAAGATGAAAGCATGGTCCAAATCCAGAATCAGACAACTTGAAGATGAACTTAAAAATGTATGTTAAATGTTTATATACAATTTAATTTTATGTGCCCGTTTTAGTGATGTAGATGCCAAAGTTCTATTTAAATGATAAGATATAAATTAGTGCTTTTCTTCCTTCTTCAGAAAATACTATAGTTGAAAAGTTAATTAGTAAAAATAATAATTTAACTATGGAACTGATAGTATAATTCTGCTGCAACTTAAGAGAACTGTTTATATTATGGGATCTCCAGAATTACACAAATGTATTGGAGATGTTACTAGATTTGGAGACAATTCGGCTTTTTACATATATTCTTAATTGTCAGACATTTTTTTTTCTAGGTTACACCAATGAATAGCAGCATAACTGCCTTACAAGATCAGATTTCTGAATTAAAGAATGAAAAAGAAGAGCTGCAATCAACACTGCACACATATTTGGAATATAAAACTCAAAATGGTAAATAATGATAAACGTTTACTGTCATTTTGAAAGATATCTACCTTAAAATGATGTAAGAAAAGAATGTTTATAGTCTCAATTTAATCGTTCATTTTGCTATTTATGAATTGCAAAGTATAATAAATAAAATTTGTGGGTACAATAGACACAGAAATGTTTATTGCAACAGCAAAAATAACCTCCTTTTTCTGACTCCTATATTTCTACATTTGATCTTACCTTGAAGCTCAAAAAAGAGTGAGCTTTTGCATACTATTTGCCTTGGTGAGTAGCTTGACTGGAATGCAAAATAAATAACAGACATTATACAATTCACGCTGTGGCATCTGACAAATGTTACCTGACGGAGAACGATATTATATTACAAATTCCAACTTTCTCCTTAGCAAATAATTTAAAATCAGCAATAAACCTAGTTAAAAAGAAAGTAGTAGACTTTTTTTAAAAATACCCAGGGCAGTTAATAATTGATTGTGTGCTTAACTGATTCTTACATTAGCTATAATTGGTCCTGATGTTCATTAGTTGCAGGTTATATTACTCTATCAAAATACTCTCCATTTTCTTTTGCGGTCACAGAGTAGAGAGATATGGATGATATTTTATGTCATGCTTCCATGTTTCTGTACTTATAGTTTGAACTAAGACCAGTGCATAAATGTCTTAGATTCAAAAGGTATTGACCTTGAAAACCACTGTTTCAAGATGTGCTGTCCTTGCTGATAGTGTTCTGAAACTGTACCAACTATTCTGGAAATAATTTAAGCTTGAGGTAGGGCTTTATAACACTTCCAGAATGGTCAACAATATTGACCCGTTCTTAATGATATTGGAATAGTTGTTTTTGACTCAAAAGGAGATTTTTTTTAAGCTCAAAAAGTTTTGAATGTAAATGTTTATACACCAAAAACTTGAATTTACATTTTCTTGCCTAAATGTATTACAAGAGTATGTGGATTATAGTATGCTTACAATGGAAACAATTTCCATTACAGAAGATCTTTTGGCTAAACTTGAAATTTATGAAGAACAACAGCGAAAACTTCAGGCGGATCTTGAACAAGTTACAAAGAGAGCAGCTTCACAGGTCTGCCATGTTGGGAATATCTTTAATATAAGTATTACTTATTAATTAATTAATATATTGAATGTCTTTATAATAGTTAAATAACAAGAAAGAAATGGAAAGTGTTTTAATTTGCTATAATGATGGGAATATTTTGTGATAAATTGTGCATCAATATGCTGCCCATAGACATAATATTCTATACCATGCAAACATTTGAACTATAGTTTTCAAAAAGAAGGCTAGAGTGGTTTTGTGACACTTGTTTAAAAAAAAAGTTTAAAGAAAATCTTTATTGAACTTTTATATGCTTTTCTTTTGGTTTTCCTCTGATTAAACAAGTTTGTTTCTAAGATCTACCAGTTTCCCAAAGAATGTAGTTTTGTAATAAAACAGCAAAGCTTTAACAATGGAGAACTGAACAAAGATACAAAAAGGAAACAAAAAGTCCTCTCCATCCAAGGATGATAGATAGTGTATCCTAAATCCTAAATACATAGATAATGTATCCTAAATTGGATACACTTTGGGTTTGCTTTGCTAGTTTTGCTGGTTTTGCTAGCACTTTGGTAGTGCTCTAAATATAAGCAAGATATGTACTGTATTACTGTATACGGAATATTGTGCAACTTCCTAAGGATTTTGTTGAACTGCAAAAAAGCATGTCCATACAGTTTTAGGGTCAGGTTTAGTTCTGCTATATGGGAAACTTACTTTTAGAGGGATTTTGGGTTAGGGTTAGCATCATAAATACTTATACAGTTATGCATGTGTGGAAAAACTGGATTGGCAGTAAAAAAAATCCTGTATCACAAAACTAGAATTCAGAAGTACTGAATGAAACTAAACAGTAGGAGATTCAAAATATTTAAAAAGAACTTTACTCTGTATTTGTCCAATAAAATAATCAATCATGGCACCATATCTAAAATGATACATTTGTATAGAATATGAATAATGATGGCAGCTAGTTATTTAAATAACATATTATTGTGATGTCTCAAGCTTTATGTTTCCCAATGCCACTTACTTGGGAGAAAAGCTAGAAAAGTACTTCTTGCACTCAAGTTCTGCTTAACATATACTTAACATTGGCTTCTACTTGGTCAATGTAAGAACAAAATACCTGTAAATTTTAATCTGGTCCAGTGTGAAGCTTCCTGCAAGTTACTGTTTGCCAAATTATTCTGTTTATCAGTTTTATGGAACTGATTAATTCTCATGTCCTAACTTAATTTGGTTCAGGCTAGTGAATCGGGCAGTGCAGATGAATTACAGAGTCCGCTTTTGGAATGGCAAGAAACTGTATCTGAATCTGAGGATATGCACCCTGAAATCAGAGAAGAAAAAACTGCTATGGCTCTAAGAATGGCACAGATTGAGGAGGAGAGAGAAGGTGAGTTAATTTGCTTGAAATGTTACTATATCACTTGGATGGATTGTCAAATATTGAAAGTTCATTGACAGTTTTAGTCAATGTACGGTATATGCATATTATAAAAATATATACATGCATATAAGTTTGATTTACTGTGGCAATCTAGTGAAAAATATTTAATGAGACATTTTAGCAGCATTTATCTGCCTGTGCCTAGTTTACCTTGCAGTCTGATTTAAAGAGTTACAATTACCTGTAATTACTGCATACACTGTAGGTAGAAACTAAGTAAAGCAGAGTACATGGAACTAAACTATTTGGTTTACCTGCACCAATATATTTTTAAAAATCCTAAATATTGTACAAATTGAAACGATTTAAGTACAAATAATTTTTGTAGTGTCTTTTTGGAACAACTGAGCTCATAAGTCCTTTGCATCTCATTTGTGCATTGTGCAGACAAAGTATAATAAACACTAAAATAACCATAGTTTTAATCTAATACTATGTTCTTGTGGTGCTAGGAACACAAAAAGAAATTTTCTTTAAAACGTCTGTTTTAATGTGATTTGCAATTGTTGCATACATGGATTAAATATTAAAATTATTTGAGATATCATTGAAAGTTTTATGTAGGCAGCTGATTTATCAATCGTGGGTGCTTAGAATTTACAGAATTTAATTCTGTTGGAGTATTGCCTTGTTTGCATATATTTATTAAAATTATTTTAAGCCTTACTAAACAAGCATTGGTATTGTAATAAAGATGCCCATCAACATTTGTATTTTTTTCCTAAAATCTCTCAATTTTATACTTATGTTAATTCAGCACATTTACTCAAAGGTTTTATATGAGTTGATCAACATGGCATGTTTCTTTGCTCTAGGTTAGTTTTTAAAATGTTAATTAATATTTAAAGTGACTCCACGGTACTAATGTAAACAAAATGCTTATTACCCACATGGTGAGCACTTTTTCTTAGTGTTAACTAACACAGCTATGGAATACTTTAGTTTCAATTCCCAAAAAATGCTTCAGAATGCATAGTCATCATTTTTTATACCAAATGTTATATATAAATATGACTTTTGTTTGCATCTTTTTAAAGTCTGTGAAGGGCAACCATGAAACACCAGCTACTATAAAGAATAACAGACAAATACAGTGTTTGTTTGACTACCTGCTAAAAAGATCTGTAGAATCAAACCTGAGGGGTTGTACAGCCCCTAAACCCCATTAGTTGTGTACTTGTTTATTTCCCCTATTAAGTAGAATTGAAACCTCTGCATTCTGCCAATAGGCGAAGAAATAGATAAAAATAAATCCTCAAATGGACACAATATTTTATAGGGTAGCAAATTACATGCCATATATGCAATGTGCTAGACTTCACAAAATGTGCTTGTATGCCAGATATTTGGCCATAACAATTTAAAGGCAGGTGGAAGACAACATTTCAAAGTTCTGTTTATATTGCATTAGTATGATCAGTTATTTATCTTCCTATGTGTTTGGCTTGTAGTTAATTTTGCATTTTCTATTGGGTTAAGCATGATTTTTCTGTTTTGTTCCCCACCGTCATCCTAATGTGGTTAAACCCGATGAGCGCTTGGTGCCCCTTTCCCCTCCACTCCTAACCTCCACTGCGATTTGGTCAGCCACTGAGAACATAGTTTCCCATCAGTTTTGTGCATGCAGGATTCTGCAGCCACAGCAGTCTATAACATACTGTTGGTAGTTTTCCTCTGTAGTGTATTTTGCGGAAAATTTTCAGTAGTGTGCTATACCAGCTGTTTGTGGTGCTGTTTCTTTTAACTAGCATAAGTTACAAAAGCTGTTTTTTTTAACATGCTTTCTTTTCCTTTGCAATACTTATGCCTCATTTATGTTAATATAATCATCTCATTTTTTGTACTAACAGTTGGCTCCATATTTATCTGAGAAGCCACAATTTATAATAAATCATAGTTTAATATCAAAGAATGTCATTAAACTTTCTTTACAGATTCTTTTTTTTTAACTTTTCTTTAAAATGAGTTACTGAATCAATTGCCAGTTTAAGAAGAAGAAACTGAAACCTCTTTTAAAGCATATTCATGTTTTTAAACTATTTTGAATCCAGTTTATTTTTGATTTTGTACTGTAGTGCTTAATTTTTATCTTATCCAAAGTTTGTAACAGCATGGCACCATTAGATGTAAATTATGATGTTCAGCTTTTTATCTATCACTCATTTAAATATGTTTTCCATCCGAAAATTGGAACGATGAAAAATATTCATAAATTGGAAAAGTACATTGTTTCTAAGTTCTACAATTTCTACAATCCCACTCAATTTCTCTATAGCTATTTTATTCTAATTATTTTATTAGATATTGCATGAAGTGTTTGTTGTTACAGAATCACTGAAGTAAACAAATAGTATGTTGTTATAGGATTGGATCCAAAATTGTATATGGTAAGAGTAACAGATGTAAGATTATTTTAGCTAATTCTCCATCTTGCCATATACAATCCAAAACCTTTGTTTAGATTATTGGAAAACCTCCAAGGAGAATCTACAGTGTTTCTCATATAATAAGGCCGGGTCTTTTTTTTTTTTTTTTTTTGAGCCCTGAAAAAACGGCTAGGCCGTCTTTTCGGGGGTGACTTAATTCCCCCCCCTTGCATCTTAGGGCTGGCGGCGACGGCTTGGATGTTGACCTCGGCGTTGGTGGGGCACTTTGTATCAGGGTCAACGCAGGCAGCGCCATATCCGGGTGTGCAACAAAAGTACTTCCTAACAGCAAGCCCCCCAGCCATTTCCCCCCCATTTCGCATGTTTTAATATAGGCCTTAATTTGGGGGGGAGGGGCTTAATTTCATTTCATGCCTATAAAACATGCTGAGACTTCCTATTGGGGGAGGCCGTATTGTTGGAGAAACAGGGTATCTAACTCAGTCTACTCCACCGGTAGGGAGAGATAATAATATGTAACATCTATTATTTGTTAGCTGGTGCTTCCTGTGGAAAGAACCAGCAGATGGAACTACAGTAGTACATATCAGTGGATACAGCCATAGCATGATGCACTAGCATGCATATTAGCATAATGCTAATACATATTCGAGTGACATATCAGTGATCCTAAGAGTTCACTTAACATTTGAAGAGGACAAAAATACTTCCATCTCTTTAAAATTATATGTGTTGCTACCGACTCCATAACCTGCACCATTTCAACTGGGCGGTATTTTAAAAAATCAAGATAGTAGCTACAACCATGTAATTTAAGCATCTTGTTTACATGCATTGGGATTTTTTAAAAAAGGACAAAACTTTCATCATGTCATTTTGCCATGAGAGAGCAAGGGCTACAGCAATAAAGAGAGAGAAAATAGTACTATCTGAATTGAGTTACCTTTAAATTTATGTGGCTACAGAGCTGATTATTATTCCAATAAATTTATTATTTTTCTTGATTTTTTGTTTTGTTTTATTGGTGTGCCTGATTTTATCATAGCATTATAGAATAGTAGGGTTGGAAGAATCTTACAGGTCTTGGTCCAAGCTAAGAGCAAGAATCCTTATACCATCCCAGCAAAATAGCTGTCCAGTCTCCCTTGCAGACCTCTAGCAATGAAAGACCCACATAAGCTGTTTTATTGCTTCACAATTCTCATGGTTGAGAAATTCCTCCTTATTTTGAATTTGGATCCCTCTCTGGCATTTCCTATGTACTCTTGATGATATCTAAGATTACATCCAGTGATTCCAAGATCGCATCTGCCACTCTTATTTAAGCATCCTAAGCTATGCAAGCCATGCAGTTCCACAGACTTGAATTAATTCAAAGCAGCTAGGTATTTTCTTAACCAGCTCCTTACTTATTTTGACCCCACTGTATCATTATATTTTTCATTCTGAACTTTAGGCTTCTTGAACCCATCCTATAATTTAGTTTATCGGAGAGCTCTTCATGCTAATTCCTTCCACTTCCATTTCCTCAATATATCTAGAGAGCAGTTTCATTCCCTTCCCCCTGTAATTTTTGTCCAGATGCTTTCAGTCTGATTTGGTGGTATGAATTTCCATGGAGGTAATCATTTTTATGAGCCCTTTTCTTGGATTTTTTTTGGGGAACAAAATGTATTGTTTAACTACTATATATAGCACAGGTCCCTGAACTCTTGTGTGCTCAATTTGTAAAAATGGAAAATATCAGGTTCATTTCCTCGCCTTGAATTTTTTAGGATAGGTGCCTGGGCCTGCTTCCATCAACAGAATAGGGAAGGTATAGTTCCCTTTCTTTCCCACAGCCACCGGTCCACTTTTAAAATATTTTCTAGAGAACAAGTGATTTCAGTAAATTAGGAAAGTCTTTGGGACTGCAGAGGTAAGGAAGGATAAGAAAGGGCTGCCATTCATAGGACTTCCTCTTTTGTCCTGTTGGATTTTTATCCATAAAATAATCTGTGAAGAAAAAAATCTTTTATTACATTATAAAAGAATCACTGACTCTCAGATTTCCAAGCTTCATTAAATTTATGAAGTCTTTGATCTTGAATTGTTGTCTCTGTTACATGTTTTTATTATTAAAAATGATAAGAGTTCATTTTTAGAAAAATAGAGCCAGTGCTTTAAAGTATGGAGCCAACTTAATTTCTTCTTGCTGATTTTTATCTGCTTTATATTAAAATTTCAAATGTTCTTTGCTAATCACACAAAACAGATGGGAATGTGCTTAAATAATTACTCTCTGACAAGGAATGCATTTGTTTAAGTTACTGTATTTTAAAATTATTATGCGTTGTTGACAAATAATTCTATTATTTTAACACTCAATGTTATGGCTTGATGCCAGTTTGCAGTGTGTGACACAGTCTTGTGACTTTCTCATATTACTTGAAACAAGAGCTCTTTTTGGTAGTAAAAAACTAAGCAGAGTGTTTAGTTTTGTGAAATTATATGCACCGGTTAATAATCTTTGATTATGCATTTGTCACACACGTAATCTGTATGGCAGACTTAAATTTAGACTTAATTTGAATATGAAAGTGGCTGCCCTTTTTGCCTCTTCATGATGCCCATGAGATCAGTTCCCTCTGTGGCTTTTTTGTAAATAATGAAAAGCTGATTATGTATTGGTGTTCTGTAGTGTGGGAAATCACAAGGAGAATGGAGTTCTGGAGAGCATCTGTAACTTCATAAACCTCCATCTGTGTCAGTAATCCCATTTGAATGTAGACAATTTTTTTTTGTAATGTGATTGCTTTCCTGTGGCACAAAACTGATTGAGGATGACTGGTTCTTTCCTGGCTGCTCTGATCCAGCCATAGTCTCAGGGCAACAGGAGCTGGAGGAGGAATTGGCCACAGGCCAGGGGATTGGCAGGATGCCATTGGAGAGAAAGAAGACTTCACAGTCCAGCAGGAAACTCCAGGTAAATTGACAATACATTGATATCTTAATGCGTACTAGATTTCTTTTAGTGGATGCACTCTGGGGTATATGTGTTACATTAACATGTGCAGTGAGACGCTGAAGGTAAATGTAATTAATTTCAGTGCTTTTGAAATGCACGATTGCCTTATTAATTTATGGAAGGTTTCATTGGAAGTGGTTATTATATGGTAAGATGTGGGGTTTTATGCATGTTAATTTTAGTGTGTGTGTATTCTTCTTGCATTTAGGAGGATTACGGCTTTGATGGAAAACAGTGCTACGAAGAGTTAAACATCACTTTGGATAGCACTGATTCAAACGAAGGAGAGAACATGGGAGGTTGGTGGCCAGAGTACACTTCTCCTAGTACAGGTGTGGCAAACACTAGACAGTTTATTAAAGCATGCACAATATCTGTCCCGTCTTTTTCTTTTTCAAATTCAACCAACAAACCATATTATGTTGTGTTTGTATCTATGTTGAATTTTCTTTTGGTTTGCCTTTTTGTTTCATTTTGAAGCATGTGCGTGCTGGATGAACTGTCTAGTTTTGGTTCAGAACTAGAATTCAGTGGTGGTTGAAACATGGATACACCTTTGTCAGTAAAGATTATTGTCATTCATGGTAAGAAGGATTTATTTTAAAAACATTCTAGTTGTGTAATGCCTTCACAAGTTACGGTTTCAGTTCCAGGGATAGATGTCCCATTTTAGATAGAAAAGGTTGGAGTTGCATGCAGAGACATTTTATGAACTGTGATTTAGGTTGTTGAAATGAAGCATGTTATTTGTTTTGTTTGGCTCCCCTAAAGTTCAGTTAATTGCTAACACATTTCACCTAAATAAATTTTCCTTTATAGTGCTAAAACTACAAATTCTGAAGAGAATGTCTTTTACTCTTCAAATAATTTAAAAAGAAAATTTTTATGATGTAATAGATGTAACAATAAGTAAAACTTAAAATAGTTTTTATTAGCGATATTTGTGTGAAATGTTGAACAATAAAATTGAGAGTCCAGCACTTCATCAATTATGTTAATTTGTTGAAGGTTTTCTAATTTAAGAAGGCTCCAGAGATTAATCATTTTAATATAAGTAAATATGCATGATACTTTATTGAATAGTTTGTATATTTGGGTGACAACAATAATAAGGAACTATTCTTTCAATTACAAAGGTTTACGGACTGTGGTGGAAGAGTTAGAATTGGAAAGAAATAATTTGCAAGAACAGATTCTCTTTCTGGAGGAAAGATGTGGAGATTTGGAAGACAAATTGCAGCTCCAAGGTAGAATGGAAGCTCTGCAGGTATGTGTTAAAACTCAGGTGCCATATTCCACTGTAGTTACTTTTAAGCAGTTTACCCTAACCTGAATTCTATGCTAAAAATGAACTGGACTGAAATAAATTTGCTTGCCTAAACATGATGCAAAAGGGTAAGATGGAGACAGGATAATAATTTAATTCCATTCCCTGCAAGCTTTTTCTTAGGTAAGTAATACATATCCTCTTCTCCATAAATTGATATGTCAGATATGAGCAGATAAAATATTAGTGGCTGACTTTTTTTATAGGCTTTGTTCAGGTAGTCCTTGGATTATGATCACTTGTTCAATGATCACTTCAAAGTTACAACAGCGCTGAATGAGGGGGACTTACAACCGGTTCCCCTGGTCCTGTAAGTGGCAGCTACTGTAGTGCCCCTAGTCATGTAATCACCATTTACGATGGTCAGTGGGAAAGCCAACAAAGTCTCACAAGTTGCTCTCCTGCTCTCACTTTTTTACTGCAGCACCCACCCACCCACTTAAGCTCCAGAATATCTGGCCACAACATCTGTCTGTGACACTTGCCCACCCACAGTTCTCACCCACAATTTTACCTGCTGGCCTGGTACTCCTTCATCTTCCCATATCACAGTCATATGAGGTCCACACTTAATAATCCACAGAGTCCTAGAGATACGATAACAAAGTGACTGTTGGGAGTACCATTACTAAGCAGAGGAGTCACATAATGTACTTTTTCACTGCATCACTTAGCGACAGAAAATCTGGTTCCGATTGCAGATGTAGCTCAAGGACTATCTATAAGATAGACGTGCATACTATTTAGTATATGTTGGTTTGGTTTGGGTGAAAATTAGCAAGTCTTGAGTCATGGACTCATTTCCAAATATTCTTTTTCGCAAAAACATATTCTACTTTCAGTGAGAGACTGTTTTTCTCAACAATACTTCAATTCTGAAATCCTTAACTATGTATACTTCATCTTTTTGGTATAGGGTAGATGTTTCCTTATTCACTTGGTGTCTGAGAGAAATTTTTTCCCCTTTGTTTATTGTTTTATTTTAATTGTCATATTTTGTTTTTATTATGTAATATTGATGTATTAATATTGGCTTATTTATTGCTAAATAGCTTTACTTATATTTTGCCTCCGAATAAAGACTAGTGAAATATTTTAAACAGCATCAAATACAAACTTCAGTATAGACAAGGAAATAGTCACACAATATACAAGGATGGACATAGATTTATAAATAAAAATAACTGCATTCTATCTGAAACAAAAATAATATGCAAACTGAAACTTGTTTTTGGATCTTCAGCTGCAAATTAGAAATAATTAGTTATACTAGATTTTATGTATTTTATTCTTTGTTCTCTTTATTCGCTAAGTTTTACAAGTGCACAGATTTCATGTCATTCAAATAAAGTCTCCCTAGATACTGGTTGAGCTGTAATGTTGTCATATAATTACAGCTTGTACAAAGTTTGGGGGGTGTCTGCTATATGTATATATGTGGCTTGATATAGATATATATGAAATAGATGCAGATAAATTAAGACGCAGTACTTTTATTGTTGAGGTAATTCCCCGTTAGGAGAATGAGCGCATACAGGGAGACGTATAGAGAGTAGTGTTTGAATAATACACACACAGTACACAGATACACTGTACAGTAAATGTAGGTTTTTACTTCCAGAAAGGTTTAAGCAAAGTCCAAACAAGCAATCCAAAAGTCATTCACAGGTAAATCAGTCAGTTTTTCAATCCAGGGATAATCCAATTAGAAAGTCCAGTGTCAAAAACAGTTCAGTATCAGACTTACATTAAATCCATGAATAGCAGCCAGTTAGAAAAAATGGAGCAACAGCAATACTTTCCAACAGAAGGAAACAGAGATACACTCACACTCTCTTCTGAGACTCAGACTAAAACAACCCAGGTTTCTGGCTTCATCTTATGGCCGTTTGAGAAACCATACCCAACTACAGTTTTGCATTTTCTTAAAGATACAGCTTTAAAATGTTTATCCTGGTTTATATATTTCTAACCCAAATACCTGTTAGGTGACTTATATTCCTAACATTTATAATAAAAATAAACTTTGTGCTGATAGGCCTTGTAAAACTAAATCTGAAATATTTGTTGATTGTCTTATTTCATTTGCATATAACATCTGTGAAACATACTTACCTTTCTAAGGTTCATGTGAACAGATAAAATATTTTGAATTGAATTGAGTGTGTTACTAATAATTCCGTTAACATATTAAGTGCACATGTGTAATACAAGACAGAGTTCTCAAACATAAATATCAGTGTATATTTGGATTGTAACAAAGCATTTCAATACAGGTGACATTTGGTGTAGAGGAAGAAGGGCAGCTATTGAGGGCTGTACAGGTGTGTCATGCCCATTCTTAAGTTATATCTTCTTTTTGAAGTGATATTTTATATGTTGTCTAATCTATCCACTTTTTTTATAGATTTTGGATTTATGTGAGCCTTTTCCTGTTTATTGCTGACTTTTGTTTGCAGTTTAACTTTGTGTAATAGTGCTGTGAAGTTGGGTAGACTAACCAGTTGGATAGCATACCCAGTTCTGTATGTCAGTGGAGCTTGCTTTGTTTTTAATTCCATAATTATTTCACTGCTTAATTTTTGAAAAACACACATTAAAAATAAGTGCAAGTAAAAGAAATGTATTCTAAATTAACAAGTTTAAATATAAAGCCTTATGAGTATAATATAAATTTCTGGGCTTTTTAAAATAGGGTTTGCTTTTCACAACTCCTAATTTGAAGCAAGCTGCTCCTACACAGCATACACGAGCATGGTGTGTTTTATATGAACTCATCAGGGTCCCTCCATTTTGATAGTCTCATAGTAAAGTTACTTGGAGAACCCTTTCAAAAGGAATTTTGAGTGTACTAAGTAATATAAGCATTTCCGTGGAAGTAGTTCATTAGCTATAATTACAGAATTTTAACTTGTGTAGTTTAAAGTCAAGTGTGGTCTTAAATTGAGTGCAATTGATAGTCATATAGATCATTTTTTTGCAGAATGAAAATGATCGTTTGCGGTCCCAACTTGCACAGCTTCGCAACCAGCAAACACGTGATGCAGAAAAGCACCAACTTATTCTTTCTAACTTGAATGAGCAACTTAAAGGGTAAAATAAACATTGCACAATTTGATTTGTGTCTACCTATTAGACTTTTTAAATATTTCAATCTGCATATAATAGTTAAGAAAAACAAACTTCTCTCAGATTATTGCTATAGAGATTGGTTTCTGGATATTTAGAAATGCTTGAGTCTTCTACAGTCATAAAGCATGATCTCCATAGGTAATCTTATCCCCTATCACCTCATCACTTGAATATTGTCATCCCCCTAAAGGCACCTAGATTTATTCTGTCCTTTCCTCAAATCTTTTGTACATGGTTATGAGATACTAGGGATCAGAACCGAAAACTGACCTAGGAAAAAAATATAAAAGGTCCTATTCTACATTACATTGGGTGTTGCATGCTCTATTTGATATATGTGTATATAAATAATGCTTACTGCATTATTGGTAGTACAGTAAATTATTGGTAAAGCTAAAACTAAAATTATTTTGTGATAGATTAAGTGAAAGAAATAGTCTATTCGAAACTTTGCTGGCAGAGAAAGAGCAAAAACTTTCAAGTGCAGTGGAAAGATTGGAACAAATAGAAGATATAAGAAAATCACTTCAGGAAAAAGAGCTTCTGAATAAAGAATTAAGCGAAAGACTTTTGCAGAGTGAACAGAAGGTAAGTTGGACTGAGTCAGATAAATAGTAAACATCTTTAATAAACATTCAGTCAGTTATATAGTATTATATTTACTGTCCCCCCCAAAAAAAATCTTTAAAACCACCTGCAAGTCAAAGTGGATAGTCTTCATTTAAAGATTTCTTGTTCAGTGATCATTTGAAGTTATGATAGCAATAGCACTACCACTTGGACTTATATACAGCTTCACAGTGCTTTACAGCCCCCTCTAAGTGGTTTACAGAGTCAGCATTTTGCCCCCAATACTCTGGGTCCTCATTTTACTGACCTCGAAAGGATGGAAGGCTGAGTCAACCTTGATTGAACCAGTGAGGCTCGAACTTCCAAATTGCTGGCAGTCAGCGATCAGCAGAAGTAGCCTGCAGTACTGCATTCTAACCATTGCCCCACTACCATGATGATGGTGAATGACAGGGACCTCTTACCACCAGGCCACATGATTGTAACTGTTGCAGCATCCCTACAATGAGATAATGACCATTTGCAACTTTCATTGCTGGCTTCTGACAAGCAGAGTTAATGGGGAAGATGGTAAAAGGTCACAAATGGCAATCATGTTATCGTGGGGTGTTGCAGCTGTGCAAGATTCATTTCACGGCAATTGGGACTGCCATAATTGCCGTTATAAGTTTATGCAGTCACATGATGTTGCACTTCGTGATCACATTGCTTAGTGGAACTTCCAGTCCCAGTTACCGTCAGTGAGTGAGGAGTACCTGTACTTTCATTGTTGTACAATAGAACAATAACTATGAGCAGTAGATAGTTGAAAGACACGTTCATTTGTTTGTAATCCAAGGGAAGAGAATTTATTTTAACTCTATAACAATGTAGTTCTGATAATGAACAACTTTCTATAAACGTATTAGCTTGGAAAAATTTAATCATTTTACTTCTTTTTAATGTCAGTTAGCATTTAGTTGTACTTGCAGTTTGCTTTTTTTAAAAGAAAAGTCAATTTTGCAAGATTATTATACATTATTATTAAATTGCATGCACCTGTAGTTAACTGCACATTGCTGATAATGAAATAATTTATTTGGTTTAATTATAATTAATTATATCAAATTAAAAACTTATATTTTTGTGAACCTAGCTGGAAGATGTTTTGAAGAAATGCAATTCTTACGGAGTAGAATGTTCAGAACAGAAAATTGTTATCAATGAATTAACAGAGAAAGTGTCTGTCTTTAAAGAAAAGGTAAAAAAAAATAAAGCATTGTTCTTTATGTAAAAATATTTATGTGTGTTCAGGTCTAATAATTAGCCATATATGTTATATATACATACTAAAAAAAAACCTTTCTTAACTAAAGATACAGTTGGTGAAGGAGCCGTGATTACTTCCTTAATCCAGGAAATTTTAACTAAATTTTAAAATTTAGACTGCATCAACACAGAGAAAGTATTGTGTGAAGTGTTAGTACCGCCTTGATAAGACCACACTTGAAATACTGAATCCAGTTTTGGAAGCTTATCAAGAGAAATCCAACCTGGAATTAAGGGCCAATTTCCTGAGAGTGAGAACAATTAATCAGTGGAATGGCTTGCCTCCAGAGGTTGTGGGTGCTCTATCACTGGAGGATTTTAAGAAGAGATTGGACAGCTATTTGGAATGGTATAGACTCAGAGTAGGGCTGTCAAACTCCCGGTCCGTGGGCTGAATGTGTCACACACTGGCCATGCCCACGCCCGGTTTAGTGAAGGGGGAAAAAAGTCCTGATAAGTCACATGACGCCGCCGTGACAACATGAGTTTGACACCCTTGGTATAGAATTTCCAGCTTGAGCAGGGGGTTGGACTAGAAGACCTCGAATGTCTCTTCCAACTTGCTATTTGTATTCTTGGTTGCCTGAAATAATTGTAAAAATGCATTGCCAACAAAAAGAGAAGATAGTAAAGGGAAAAGGGCTTACTCTTATATTGGTTGGGTTACACTACATGTCTTGGCCAATGATGAAGTAAATACTTAAATTTATCATTTTTGTTTCCAGACTGCGAAACAAGATGCAGACATGCAGTTGATACAACAGGACCTGGAACAGACAAACGAAGAACTTGACAGGCTGAACACAAGTCATTTAGAAGAAAGATCTCAACTCATTCAAGATCTGCAGAGAAGGGAAAGAGAAATTGACAACCTCAGGGAAACGTTGATTGAAAAGGACAAAGAAATTTCTGATCTTTCTTTGAATATGTCTGAGTATTCTGAACAGATCAGATGCAAAGAAGATGAAATACGTGAGATGGAAAGAGCACTATCCAAGGCGGAAAAGGAAGTCCAATTGTTGAAAGATATACAAACAACTGATATGAAAGATGCAAGCATAAAATTTTCAGAACTTAATGAGAAGTTAAGAACAATAGAATCAGAGTTGGCAATAGTAAAAGTTGAAAATGAAGCTAAAACCAAAGAAAATCTGGATCTTACTAAGCAAGTAAACGAAGCAAGCAAATCAATTAAAGAACTTCATTCTGAAATGAAGAATCATGATATTGCATACAGTAATCAGCTTTTGGAGTGTGAGTCACAAATTAAATTGCTTAAAGAACAAATAAGTAAATCAACTGAAAAAGTGCAAGAAACAGAGATAAAATGTGGAGAGGAAATAGAGCAACTTAGAATCCAGCTTGATGAACATATCGCTGCAAAGGAGAAATTAAACAATTTGTTGCAAGAGAGAGAAAACAAAGAACAAAGTTTTGTAAATGAATTGAAATCGGTCAAAGAATTATATAATCAAGTAATAGTGGAAAGTGCTAAAAAAGATGAAGAATTGTCAAATGTATCCAGACAGCTTGCTGAACATACTGAACACCTAGAAATTGCCAAAAAGTCTGTACAAGAAAAAACAGAGGTTATAATGTCATTAAAAGACAAGCTTAAAGCTATAGAACAGCAAAATGAGGAAGAAAAACGGAAATTTCTTAGTGAACTGGATAACAAAGAAATGGAATGGAAAAAAGTAAAAGATGAGCTACAAGTGAAATATGAAATAATGAATAAGCTGGAAATGGAAAAACAAGCTAACATCCTGACTAGTAAGCAGTTAGTAGCTGCTGTTGAACAGAAAGAAAATGATTTAGCAAGTCAGATTAAAGTGACTGAAGATCTTAGAAATGAGTTGCATGTAATGGAGAAAGAAAAGCAACAGCTGGTCAATGAGAATGAGAGTTTGTCCAAATTATTGGATGTAAAAGAATGTGAGCTGCTGAAGGGTGCCCAATGTATAGAAGAAATGGAAAGTAAAATAATTGGTAGTGACAAGGAACATGAACAATTGATTTTGGAGATTAATCAGGATAGAAGAAAATTAAGAAGTAAAGTTAAAGAACTCTCCATTTTTGTGAAAGAAAAAGAAGATTTGATTACAGAGAAAGAGAAGAAGTGTGAAACGTTGGATGAACAGCTCTCAGAAAAAACTGAGTTGACAAAACAATTACATCAAGAAATACTATCATTGAACACTCAGCTGAAGGTTGCTAAAGACAGAGAATTGGCAAAAGAAGAAATGTTAAGAAAGGAAGAGTCAGAATATAGTAAAATGGTCCAACAGCTTAGTTGTGAGAAAGAAAAAGTACTGTCATTGCAAAAACAAGTTCAAGACTTAGAAATGGATCTTAACGAAAAATCAAACTCTCTAGAAGAAAAAGATAGGCAGTACGAAACCTTATTAAAACAAATAAAAGAAAAGCAAGCTGATATGGTAGCACTGGAGAGAGAATTAGAAAAGCTTCAAGGTATTGGTCAGCAATTATCACATCAACTTGAAGAAAAAAATGCTGCTTTATTATCTCAGGGGCTAGAGTTGGAAGAACTTCATAGGCAAATTGTTAAGAAAACTGAAGAACATGCAGCATTGAGTGATAAATTAGCATTATTAGCCAAAGAAGTAGATATTTTGAAATGTGAAAAGGAGAATACTTTGGCCTTATGTAGTACTAAGTCAGGTGAATGTGAAACTCTTCACCATCAATTAATAAAACATCAGAGTGAAACAGTATCCATTAAGCATGAAGCTCATATATTGAAATTAGAAAATGAAAAATTCAAAAGAAATATTGAAACAATTAATTCGACATTAGTTAAAAAATGTGGAGGAGTAACTCTTTTAAATGAACAGAATGATTATAATATTTTACCCTTTGTAGATTATATTGATAGTTTACTAACTGAAATAGAAACATTAAAAAGTAATTTTCATGATAAACAATCTCTTCTTTCCCAGAGAGAAGCTTTAATTCAGCAGATTAAAGAAAATAAAGATTTGGAGGAAAAACAGTATTTGCAGACAATTTCAAATTTGCAAAACAAAGTTCAAACTTTAGATTGTGAAAGTGACAAATTTAAGCTAGAAATACAAGAAAAGAATGAAAATCTGCAGAAACAAGCTCGGGACTTAAAATTGTTTAAAGATAAGTCTGAAGAGTCTGAGTTACTTAGATTTCAACTGTCTGAGAATATGAAAATAATTTCTGACCTCCATTGTCAGCTGAAAAATGTGACAGAAAAGATAGAAGAATTAAATAAATTAATTGCAGAAAAGGACACACTTTTAAAACAAAAGGAGGAGGAGTATGTTAATTTACAAGCACATAACTCTGAAACTTGCTGTATGCAGCAGAAAACTATAGAATCATTGATGAGTGAAGCAGCACAGTTAAAAGCAAGTATTCTTGAAAAGGAACTGTTGGTAAATAATGTTTCTTCGCTTAATAATACCTTGAATGCCGAACTTCAGGATAAAAAGAATGAATATGAGACCCTGAAGAAGCAAGCTACAAATGTAGAAGAGTTAAACTTGAGTCTCAAAAAGGAAATGTTTGTTCAGGAGAAATTAATAAATGACATTAGTCAGACACTGTCAGAGAAACAGGGTTCTGCTTTGGATAATGCTAATCTTGTGAAACAAGTAAGAGAAGAATTAAAAATAAATGAAGAAAAAGATCAGTTAATTTTACAACTTCATGATCAAATTAATAAACTAACCCAACAAATTCAAAAATTACAAGACAAAGCCCAAGAAAAAGATAATGCTTTCTTATCTTTGCAGGACAAATTTGCTGTTCAGTGTGAGCAAAGAAGTGAACTCAGTGCTGTTTTGAATGAAAAAGAACAACTTATTGATGGTTTACGTAATTCTTTAAATGAGAAAGATGTTGATATGCAACTAGCAGAGAATAATGTTCAGGCTCTTAATAATGAGGTTGAACTCCTTAGAGAAGAGCTAGAAAAAAATGCAGTGTCTCTAAAGAAACATTTGGACGGAAAAGATGAAAGCATTGCCACTAGCCATAAGCAAATTAATTCTTTGTCCGTTGAATTGGAATCTGCAAAATTAGAGCACCAGAAAGCATTGGAACAAGGTGATCAGTGGAAACACAAATTTGAACAGAGAGAAATGGATCTACGAGTTCTACAGGAGAAACACACTGAGCAGATAAAGCATATTGAATACTTAAATTCTGAACTTAACATCATAAGTTCTAAAACCACTCAAGAACGTCACAATTATATACTTTCCATAGAAAAACTGCAACAACAGATAGATTCTTTAACAAATGATAATGCTGTTTTACAAGATAACTTTATTAAGTTGAGTGAGGAAAATAAAGAACTGGTTAAATGCCAGAACCAATTACAGCAGAAATCAAGCGAAGTAGAGGAACTTCACAAAAAAATAGAAACCAGTGAGCATGAATCACAAATACACTTACATGCCATCTCTATGCAGTTGGAAAATGAGAGAGAACAGTTACTGATGCAGGTTAGTGCAAAGAATCAAGAGATCTCTGAATTAAAACTGAACATTGAAAAGCTAGAACAAAATCTCCTTGGGTTAGAAAATAGGCGGGGGGTAGAACTTGATAGGGCAACTCAGCAAATCAAGATTAGTCTTGAGCAAGTAAGTAGCTTGAAAGATAATATGAAATCAAAAGATACTGAAATTCAGTCTTTGCAGCAAGAACATGAGATTATTAACAAAGAGTTATTCAAATGCCTGTCTTCATTATTAAGCAGTAGGTACTTTACCAGTAATAATGATAATGAAGCTGGTCAGCAACCAACTGAAACTAAGGCTGTGTTAGAAAAAATCTTTATTCTAATAAATAGTATTCTTAGTAAAGAAGTCGAAGCAATAGAATTGCAGCAGAGATTTTTAGAGAAAGAGGAAGAAGTAAGTCACTTGAATGATCAGTTGAAAAACATGCAATCTCTGTGGGAAGAAAAAATGATTGTACAGAAGAATGACTTTCAAAATATAAGAGATGCTCAGCAATCTGAGATTGAACTCTTATCAAATAGATTAAGTACTGCTGAAGAAGCTTTAGGTAAGCAACTGTTAGTTTGTGAAGAAAATGAGTTTGCATTAACAGAAATGAAGAAGCAAGACATTTTTCTCCAGGGAAAGATAGAAAAACTAGAAGAAGAACTTCAAGACAGTTGTAAAACCCTAAACAACAAATGTGAAAAAGTTGAAAAACTTTTAGAAGATCTTGAATGCAAAAATCAGATGATAGAAAACTTAAATTCAGAAACTACTCAGCAGAAAGATTTAATTGCTACTCTAAACCAGCAATTAAAAGAAAAAGATTGCTCAGTTACTCAGATAATGGAATCTAGGTCGAATGAAATGGTTAAATATTCAGAAGAAAAAAATGAACTATCTCTCAAATTGCAACAACTACAAGGCATGCAGAATAGTATGGCAGAAGAAACAAATCTATTATTGAAACAGATAGAAGAACATAAGAAAAAAATTGAACTCAATCAAATTGTGTTGACCAACAAAGAAGCTACAATTAAAGATTTGTTGAACGAGAAGGAACAGACAAATGCTGCTTTGGAAAAATTAAGTCAGGAAAAGGAAACTCTGAAAAAGAAGCTTCAGGCAGCTTTGATAATAAGGAAGGATTTAAATCAGAAAATTAAGAAATTTGAAAAGAGTGATCAGGAATATTCAGAAAGAGAATATAATAAAACACAACATTTATTGGAGCAAATTGATGAATTGAGAAAGCAGTCTAAAAATCTTGAATCTCAACTTAATGAATTGAAGGAGCAATTATTAGAAAAAGATAGCAGGATAGATGACATGAGCAAAACCTTATCTTCTAAAACAACTTCTTTGGAGATGCTGCAAAAGGAGGTTATAAGATTGAAGGAAACCATTGCTGAACAAAAAACCATGTCTGATCAAAATTTAATACACCTAAATGAGAAAGATTCTTTGCTTGTGAAAATGCAATCTCTGCTATCTGAAAAAGAGAAAATTTATGCTGAGAAATACTCTCAGCTTTTGTTAACCATAGAAAATCTCAAAACTGAAGCATCAAAGAAAGAAGAAACATGCAAGGAAATGAACAGATCAGAAGCTGGTGTAAACACCGAAGAACCTTCCAGCAATGGTGCACCTTGCCCTAGTGAAATTAATCAGCTAGAGAAAGAGAAGGAACTTTTACATAAGAAAATGCAGGTACTACTTGCAGCCCGTAAAGAAAGTACTAAAACAATTCAGAAACAAAAAGAGGAGTATGCCAAATTACTAGCAAATTTTAATGAACTAACAAAAAGCTTTATGTGCATAAAGGAAGACTACAAAGCCCTCCAGATAATTCATCAAAGAAAGTGTGAAGGATTTGAATCTACTATGTCATCATTACACTCTCTGCATGAAGATTCAGAAAATGCTACAACTCTACATGATGGTGAAAGCGCTAAACAAAAAACACTCGAATCAAAAGAGACGGAGAAGAAAAGTTCTGTTATGGTAGAAAAAACAGAAAGCTTAAGCAAGGTGGCAGTAAAAGAGGATGAGAATTATTACAGTCTTATGGAAGAAAAAGAAACATTGAAGGAAGAATTAAGACAGAAGTCACATGAACTTGATAGAAAGGAACATGAACTTATGAAACTGAAGTTCAGTGTTGAACAATTGGAACAACAGTATAAGCAAGATAATAACAGTATGGTGAATCAGGGAGATTATCTTCGACAACAATTGGAAACTTACAAAGATGAATGGACAGATGTTAGAGCTATTATTGAAACAATAAATGAAACAGCTATTTCCCATAAAATAAGTGATGGAGATGATCTGGAACAAATTGAAAGGTTGAAGCATGATGTTCAACAAGCCAACATACAAATTTCAGAGCAGGATGAAGAAATAAAAAAATTAAGTGATTCTCTTAATGATTTCACAGGCAAAATTGACCATGGAAAGGAAATAATGAAAGAAATTTCCCAAGTACAACAAAACTTATTGAAAAATCAAGAAGAAGCAAAACATTTTAAATTAGTGTTTGAAGATTTGAGGCAAAAAATGGATGAGTACACAAGCAACACAGAAAAATCAAACAAACAATTATTCAACATGAAAGAGGAGTTAAGAAATGCCCACGAAGAAAATAAAAAACTATCGATAGAATTAAACACGCTTCGTGAAATGGGCTTACTGGTTTCTAATACCAATGAAAATATGGTACATGACAAAAGCAGCAAGAATTCTGAAATGGCATGGTTGCATTTTGATAATGTGCAGCCAAGTAGTGTTCAGGATGCAGATATCTCTAATCCATTGCTGGATGTTTCTTACGTAGAGAAAGATTCATTAGATTTTACTTGCACAACAGGAATGACATCAGAAAGACAAAAAAATCAAGATCATCCACCATTAGAAATAACCATGGGACAAAATGTAAATGTAGAGAACTGTCAACTCCAGCAACAGAAATGTGAACAAAAAATTGGGGACCATCTCCAAAGAAAGCTGCAAGCTGCTTTAATATCACGGAAAGAAGCTCGGAAAGAAAACAGAGTTTTAAAAGATCAAACGGAGGCACTAATGTTAGAAAACAAAGAATTAATTAATAAGACTAATGCCCTTGAACGTCTAGTGTCTGAGCTGAGCAGAGAAAAACAAGATTTGAATGAAATTTTGTGTAAAAAGGAGGTTCTTTCAACAGAAAATGTTAGTTTATTAATTGAAAATGAAAATCTAACTGCTGCGTGTGAAAGTCTGAAATCTACAATGGAAACTATAGCTCAGGAGAAAGAAGCCTTTTCTTTTCAATTAAATTCCTTAAAGGATTCTCAGACAGTTGAATTGACAAGTTGGAAAGCTAAACATAATGAATTAAAGGAAGAGTATGAATCATTACTTCAGGCCTATGAAAATGTTAGTAGTAAAATAGCAGAAATGAGGCAGATTATTGATGTCACTAGAAAAGAAAAACAGGAAGCTCTTCATAAATTAAGTTTGAAAGAGTCTGATAAACAAGAACTTCAAAAGTTGCTTCAAGAAGCAAGGGATGAAAATACCATTGTGAAAGACCAGCTAGAACAGTTGGTTGAATCAAAAAGCAAGGAAATCACTGAACTGTATACTGAAGCAGAAGAGCAGGCTTCTAAGCACAAATTAAGTTTGGAAGAACATAAAAAAATGATTGATGATTCTGCTCTTCAAAACAATAAGCTAATAGAAGAAAACATACATTTAAAAGAAGTTTGTGAGACATTAAAACAAGATCTAGAAAAAAATCAGAAAGAAAATGTATCTCTTTGGGAGGATTTTAATCTAATAAAATCTGCTCTGAAAGATCTCCAAATCCAATTGGGACTGAACAAATTTGATGTATCATCTGAGATTAGTGAAAGAGACTCCTTAGCAAAATGCATTCATTTGTTAGCTGAAGAGATCTTAGGGAAAAAAGAGGAAAGTGTACATATTTTAAAACAAGAAAACAAAATTATATCAGAAAGATTAAAAGATCAAGAGACAGACAATTTATTTAAGTTAGAAAATTATTCTAAAAATTTTAATCAAGAAATAGTAAGTCTGGATGAGAAAATTAAAATATTAGAAGATGACAAATCTCTGTTACAAGAAGAATTAGAAAATGTTCAAGAAATATCTTATAAAGTAAAAAATGAAAAAGAATTTTTGGAGACTGAGTTGCTCAATCACATTAAAAAATTGGATCAAATGACAGATAGTTTGAATGCCAAGGAATTACAAATAAATGTACTCACACAGCAACTAGAAGATATAGAATCAGAGAAATCTAGCACAATTAGGGAAAAAGAAGAGCAGCAGCAAGTTATCAGAGTATTTGAAGAAAAAATAAAATCTGCTCAGAGGGACAATAATGGCACAAAGAACAAAACAAAGGAATTACAAGAGCTGCTGAAGGAAAAACAACAAGAAATTAACCAATTGCAAACAGATTCTATTAAATACCAAGTAATAATTTTAGATTTGGAAAAGTCACTGAAATTGTCACAAACAAGAAATGAAAAAACTGAGAAAGATTTAAGCAATGTAGAAGAAAAACTTACTAAATCAAATGAAGAGTTGCAGAATCTAGCTGAAAAATTCTCTTTACAAAAGATCTTGTTGGATGAAGCTAATGCCGAAATAGAGAAACTAGCCATTGAAAACCTAAACAGTAAAAGAGAACTTAAAAAGAAAGAGAAACAGATATTAGTTCAGAAGAGACAATATGAGAATCAAGTTGAACATGGCCTACAGAAGCTAAAAACAACTTGCCCAAAAGAATGGACAAAATTAGAAGAAAAATTCCGTATTCTTCAGCAAGAGAAAGAGGAAATCCTTGGTGAACATCATATGCAGAAAGAAGCTGACATTAGGGACTCTCAGAATAAGAACCTTCAAAATGAGTTGAATGATGATCTAGCGAGATTGGCAGCTTTTCCCTACTCTGTTCTAAGAGACAGGGACAGAGTCATTGAGAATAAACAGCAACAGACAGAGACCAGTGATAGATTAATAACATCCTTACAAGAAAAAACAGAAGTAAAAATGTCTCAAATTCAAGAATCGGAACTTAAAAGTTCTGTGTCAGAAGAAGCCAAGAGTGTAATGCAGGCTTCTGTGGATTCACACAATTTTAATGAACTTTCTCAAATAAAGGCAGAGAATATCACTTTGTGGAATAAACTGCATATGTTGACAACTGCTCTGGCATCCAAAGAAGATGCTTTGCATGCATTAATTAAAGAAAACACATCTCTTAACTACCTTATTAAAAATAATACTGTTGAAAAAGAGATGGAAGCACTGAAGAAAAAATTGTCAAGAAAAGAACAGGAAACACAACAGCTTCTGTTAGAAAAAAGTGAAATCGAAGCTGAGTTGGAAAAGCAGTTGGCCATTTCTGATCAAATGAAGATAATGCTGAATAAGAAAGACATGGAAATTTCTGTTCTGATTTCATCAAAAGACACTGACACTTCTGGCTATCTCGCTCAGATACAAACAATGCATCCACAGCAAATTTCAGAGTATGAGCAGCAGATAAAATATCTACAGATAGCCAAAGAACAGTCGGATGAAACCTGTCAGAAGATGCAAAATGAATTAAAAAATGTACAGGTGAATGTTGACAAAGCATCTCAAGACAGAGCTGAGATTGCCAGTGAAATAGATACTTTAAAGAAGGCAATGTCATCGCTTCAGAATGACAGAGATTCCCTTTTTTCTAAGCATAAATATCTAGAGTGTAAGCACAGAGATGCTTTATCTGAGAAAGAGAAATTAATAACTGACAATGCTAATGAGACTAGAACATTGAAACAAGAAATAAGGAAGCTCTTGAATCAGATAGATGATCTTCATTCTGAAAATGCAATGCTCACTGCACAACTCTTAAAGTACAGGGAAGATCTGAATCAAGTATTGTCACTAAAAGATAACCAATTGAAAGAATTACTTACAGAAAAATTGGACTACATTAAGAGTCTTCAACAGGAAAAATTTGAACTTCTGAAAAAAATGAAAGAACTCCAACTGTCCATGAAAGTACAGGAGGAGATAACTGAATCTCTAAGACTGGAAAATGGAAAATTAACATCAAAAGTGTGTGATTTAGAGATTCTGATTGCTTCCATAAATAAAATGCATTTGGAAGAAAATAGACTTGATCAGAAAAAAGAACCTCATATTGATTCGGGGCCTGAAGAAAGTTTAGAGCGATTACCTGCACTCCAGGAATTGGTTATCAAAGAGAAAATAAATAGAGACTGTGATGCTAGATTACTGGACAATGAAACCATTGGATTACCACAAAGGTTGTTAGAAGTCCAACTGCAGAATAAAGAACTAACATCTGAACTTGAATCTTTTGGAAAAGCTATGACAGCTCTGCAGCGTGATAGAGAGAGATTAATGGAAGATTTCAAGGTTTTTCAAAGCAAGTCTACGTCTGAACTTGCATATGAAAAAAAACAAGCGGATAAATATAAAGCTGAACTCAAAGATTTTAAATCAAGTATTCTTGGTGTGATAGAAAAAAATGCCTTTTTAAGTCAGACGCTGTTAAACACTGAAGGCAACTTCACTCTTCATCAGCTGACTGATGAATTTGGAAACCTGTGCAAGAGATTGAAAACCCAAAATCTTGAAATTAGTAGACTTTCCTCTGAGTGTGAGACCTATGTTCAACAGATGAATGCCTTTTCTAAGGCTATGGCCAGCCTTCAGGATGATCGAGATAGACTTTTGCGGGAACTTTCCAAACTGAGAGTAGCTCATGAAGCTAAACAGGGCTCAAACCCAGTTTCTATACCATATGACTGCAACAGTGAGATTAGTTCACTTAAACATAATTTGAAGAGTCTTCATGTGGATAGGGACAGACTGGTAAGTTGATGCTTTACAATATTATACAAAATAGAGGCCAAGGTTGCAATATTATGCACACCCAGGAATAGGTAACATCAAACACAGTGGGACTTACTTCAGAGTAGATATGTATAAGATAATTTCGTATTTTTTTTTCTTTGAATACATTTAAAATTACTGGTTGAAAAAAATGTAATTATAGCAAAATATGCAAAAAAAAAAGTTAACGCTTTTCTCTTCCATAGACTAAAGAAGGAACTAATTCTGCAACAACTGACATCTTGAAACTGAAAGCCAAAGTAGATGAACTTGAGAGAGACTTGAACCAGACAAAAGCTTTTCAAGAAGAAGCTGAGAAAGAAAGAGCCTCTTACCATAATGAAGTAGTTGCTCTGAGGTAAAATAAATTTTAAATATTATTTATAAAAGCCCTATGATTACTTATTTTCTTTTAATGTGCAAAAGATCTTGTGCATTACATGTATATTAGCTAGTATAGTGTACCGGTGTGTCTTTGTGTATGTGTGTATTTTTATGGTTTGAAAGCTTAAGATACCACAATTAAAAGTTCAGAAAGAGCAACCTAAGCAGGAGGGAAAATCTCATAGTAATGTGAGAAAATGTGACATAGTGGATTGGATTGGATTGAAATTCCAGGACACGTTACTGGTAACATTAGGCCAATTAATGACTGCCTGTATGGGTTCATATAACCTTTATATGAAATTTATATGGAAAGATCAGATAGAAATATTTTAGTTGACAGGTTTTTTTCCATTGAAACATGCATCAAACCAGCCCCATGAAATTGAAACAAGAACAATCAATGTTAAGATTAGGTTCATGAAGTAGTCTAACTCTTTATTATTACTTTAATGTTGTTGCTCTAGAAAAGAAAACCACCGTCTGCTGACAGAATCTCAAGCACTTCAAAATCAATTCCAGATATCTCTTGTAGAAAAGGAAAAGCAGGTTGCAGAACTAAAGAAAGTGCACCACGAAGTGACTCAAAGAGCTGTATCTCCTGATAGCCATTACTCAGTGAAGGTAAAACCACTACACCATCAAACAAAGTAGGCAAAATACATTGTTTGCATTTTATATTAAATTTTGAATTTATATCCACATCAATTTCCAAGTCATAAAATCCTTGGAATAGAAATCTTGCATCTAAATGCACTTCCTGGGAATAAGTCAATTGAAGAGAATAAAACTAACTGAAATGAAAATAAATAGCCTAGGAAAACCACACTTTGGAGTTGCCTGACCAAGATGTCAGTTTTCTCTATCATTAGTGTATAAAACTTGGAATATTTCCAGTCACAGAATTGATATTGTAAAGTGTGCTGCTTCAAGCCAACAATATCATAAAACTCATATTTTTTTCATATGTTTACTGCATTATTATAAGCAGCAGCAGCAGCAGCATAAATGCCACAATCTGTAGCTAGGCCACTTCCGACTCCAGCTCCCTTTTTCAGCCAAAACATTGGGTATACTACCAGATGGCACTAATGGCCAATAATGTTAGTATTGCAAAGATAAGGTTTGGAAATAGGTGTTTAAAAAAGACACACAATTCTTAATCCCTCTACCACACCATAATTCTGAGAGCACATGTTCACCCACTGTTGCCTCACACAGAACATCATGTTGGTCAGCTAGTTTCGGCTAGCTGGTAGCAAGTAGGTTCAGAATTTGAAGGCAATAATTTCAAACCAGGGATGAACTCCCTAGAATCAGCATGTAGTTGTGAAGGATCCTTCTGTGGATTTGGGAATATGCCAAAGTTCAAAGTGTCTTTCAGTTTTTGCTACCTTTTGGTACTTTTTCAAGGGAGAGAAACATGTCACTTTGTCTTTTTTATCTTAATGGCAAGTAGCAATAAAGGTAAAAGACTTGAAGTAAGAGTGATTATATGTAGTTTGAAAAGCTTGTTAAATAATCTTTTCTAAGCATAGTCTGTGTGGTATGGAGAATTTTGTAGCCAGTGATAATATTTACAATACAATGATGCAATTGGCAAAGTTTGTTAAGTAACTCTAAAGTAGATATGGTGAAATTTATCTTACCCATGCAGAGGAAAGAAAGTACAATAGACCACTTCCATTTTTTCATGATGCCACTTCAGATGCTTAATGGTCTTAAAAGTCTTAATGGGACAGGCTTATATACATGGTTTCTATGTATATGGTATTCCTGTTCCATTCAATAGTGTGACAATATTATTACAGTAATGCCCACATTCCGATTCCTAAAAAAAAATGATTTACTTCTCCAACAGGAAATATTTAACATAGCAAAACCTAATGAGTTTCTGTTCAAGCTCTCATGCATTAGTTATCAACATATCAACATATTAGTACATATAATATATATATAATATATACTTTTTATAGCATGGTACAATGCTTATAAGACAATACAATGCAATCATTATTCAAGCCCAGGTTAGTCAAGAAGCTTGATGGCATGTATATCTTAGGCACATACTATGGCATCTACTACAGAGAGTTGTAGTTATAAATACAATGTAGTGATAAATTTTCATATTTGTCTTCCTGGAAATAATGTGATAAAATTGTGGCAAGAGCAGTGGGGGAAATTCAACAGGATGCATTCAAAATTGACATTGTATGCAATCACATTGTAGACTATGTCTAGCCAATCTAAGTCACATTGTCATGCTCTTATATATTGTGCAAGGGATTAGAATCTGTTACTCTTGCTGGAAACCCAGATGTCTCTGATCAAATGAAGCATATATTAGCTGAAAGAACTCATTTACAGAGTGAACTCCAGCGTTGCTTTCAGGAGCTGCACCAGAGAGAACTGAAATTCCAACAGATAAACTCAAAGGTAAGTATGTAGATACAGCAAAACATGGTACTTGATACTTGTATATGGAACCATGGAAATTCACTCAGTAATACATTTCCATGTACTATACTAACTTCTGCTACAAGATAGTTTGAAAAAAAAATCAGTTAGATTTTTATCATAAATATAATATTACATAAATATAATAAAGAAAAGTGTTCAAAATTTTAATTTCCTTCTTGCTAATGCCTTAGCAGAAGCCTAAGCATGTAAGCATCTCTATTCGGGATTTAGTAAATGGTGTGAAGCTCAGTATAGAAATAATGTGAAACTATAGACATCTGGGTATATGTGTATTCTTTCAAATAAATACACAATTTTGATTTAATGTAGAAGTTGGCTGTCTAATGATAATATTTAGATTCTTTTGGCATGTCTGGGCATATTCATGAATTTAGCCATTTATCCAATTCAAATTATTGCAGCTAATGCAGTCAGTGCAAGAAAATGCTGTATTGTCTGCTCAACTAAAAATGGTGTCCCAAACTTTACAAGATAATCAACTTCGCTGTAATGACCTCCAGAATCGTTACTTGCAGCTTGAAAGGGACTATCAGGTACAAGTTGCTTCTGCTCAAGTTAACACCCAGGTAAGAAAGATTGGCAATTTTGAATAAATAGACACTAAGGAATAGTCTGCATGGAAAGTACCATAGCCTTATCCACATAGTTAAGTTTGAATTAATCTATAGTTAAGTTTGAAGATCTAGAAGTTATCAGTTTTCTGATGTGCTGTTTATCTTTACTAGTAGAAGCAAATCACTTAAGTCTTGAGACTTTAGTTCCAGTTTTTCCAAATAGAATAAGTAGTTGCGGGAAGATGAAGGGATCAGGAAATGTAATTTTCTCTGCTTTCTTGAAAGAGCATATCTATATCTTATACTTTAAAAACCTAGAAGACAGTACATAGATATGGCAACAGCCTACTCAAGTCAGAAAGCTTCGGTGTTTGTGCCAGTGTGCATCAATACGCTGTTTTTTTGCAAGCTTACTCTAGATATGCATTGTCATTCTTACATGCATACATAATCTTCACGCTGCTCTTTTTTGGGGGCAAGATGATCATGCAAAATGCAGAAACGGAATATTTGAAATCCAGGTAGTTTTCAACTTACAACCATTCGTTTAACAACTGTTCGAAATTGCAACAGCACTTTTAAAAACGTGACTTACGACCAGTCATTATACTTATGACTTCGGCAGCATCCCCAAAGTTACATGCTTATATTTATGATGGTTACAGCGTCCCAGGGTCATGTGAACACTATTTGCGACCATCGCAACCAGCCAACTTCCAACAAAGTCAGTAGGGGTAGCTGGATTCACTCAGTGACCACGTGATTCACTTAATATCTGCAATGATTCACTTAACTGTGGCAAAAAGGTTGTAAAATTGGGCCCAATTCACATAACAACCTCCTTGCTTAGCGGTGGAAATTTTGGTCCCAATTGTGGCAGTAAGTTGAGGGAATACCTATAAGGCAAAAAAAAAAAAAAAAAAAGTAAAGGTATAAGATAAGAAAAACAAAGAAAATACAACTAAAATCTAGTTTACCATTTAGTATTCCTCCCCATATACTACACCTATGCATTATTTTCTGACCTTGAAGACAAATCATCCTTTTATCACATCCAAATGCAACTTCATGCACTGCCTTTTTGTTCTTAAATTTTCACTTATTTCTTTTTGAGGGTATCAGTTGCATTTAATCCCAATCTCAGTTTTTCCCTCCTCCTTGATCTATTCACAGTCCCTTCATACATTTGTTTTGTAATCCACTACCAGAAAACTCTATGATAAATGCAAGTAAGCCTCTTATGTATAGGTAATCTTCGACTTACGACCACAATTGAGCCCAACATTTCTGTTGTTAAGTGTAGCATTTGTTAAGTGAGTTTTGCCTCATTTTACGACCTTTCTTGCCACAGTTGGCAAGTGAATCATTGCAGTTGATAAGTTAGTAACCCGGTTGTTAAGTGAATATGGTTTCTCCATTGACTTTGCTTGTGAGAACGTTGCAAAAAATGATCACATAACCTTGAGACCCAGCAACAGTCATAAATACGAACCAATTGCCAAGCATCTGAACTATGATCACATGATGATGAGGATGCTGCAAAGGCTGTAACTGTGAAAAACAGCCAGAAGTCACATTTTCAGTGTGGTTATAACTTTGAACAATCACTACAATGAACTGTTGTAAGTTGACAACTATCCATGTTTCCTTTATTTTGGAATTAACTATAAAGAAGTGAAAATTTACTTATTTCAATAAATGTGGTGTAGGTTTAATTTTTTACTTTTATGAATGGTTTTCTCATAAATGGCATAACGGTATTGAACATCAACATCAACATTGAAATAGCATGTCATGTTACTCCTTTTAGAATGACCTTCCAATCGAAGTTCCTCCAGGAGCTCCTCAAGAAAGAGCTGCAGTTACTGTTGAAATAGATGATATGGAACTCAGCCAACTCAAGAAAAGGTTGCTATATATTTATGTGGTAGTAATAGTTGTTGCAGTAGTAAAATACATTTTGTTGGTTAAGATGTAAATCACACTATGATATAATTTAAGGAAAGGGCATTAGTTTAACTTTAAATATTTTAAATAATTCTTAAATTGAGTAATTTTAGTATAGTAATTGAATAAAAGCACAAATAAATAAAAATAAGACTATTTTTTTCTTATGTGTAACTTACTTCACTTGTGGGTTTGCACTAGACTTGTCGATCTGGAGGGACAACGTAATTCAGAGCAACAGACCATAATACGATTGACTGAAAGGCTCTCGGAAGAAAGAAATAGAAGAAAAGTTGCAGAAGATGCTTTGGGACTATCTGAGGAACAGATTAAAAGGTAGACATACATAGAGAGATCTTACTGAGCTTGATTTCAATAGACAAACATTTATGTCACGTTTATGAAAAACATGTTGCTACAAGACCTGGAATAGAAAGACATATGAAACACTTCACAATGGACATAGCCATTTCTTTAGATTTGATGTACAACCAAGAATTTTTTTAAAATGCCTTCTTGAATTATTGACTATGGCATTTCTGTACATTGTAAATATTTGGAAACAAAAATCAGTCTTACAAATACAATACGGCTGTACAACTATGGGAGTATAAGAATCCTGTAACATTCAACATTGCCCCGAGGAATCATGTTTCAGGAAGCAATTACTAGATAAACTTCAGAACATTGATTCAAATATATTATTTTACGACTACTGAAGTGATGAAATGTGAAATGTTATTATAGCTCTACAAATAATAATATTTATAGTTATCACTTTTGTGACTCCAATTATATTTTCTGATACTAATCCATCTAATTGCTGTATATGCTAATCTGATCGATGGAGATAGCATTGGCTCATAAGCAAATTAATATACTATTCCATATCTTTGTTTGTTTCAGTTATTTTAACAAATCTGTCCCCTTTTTATGATTGAAACTGTGATTTATTAAAGCCACATATGTCAACTGAGGTATTTCACCAATAATGCATATTACATAAATGCATATGATTAGCTTTTGTGCAACCCAGTGTCCTAATTTTGACATGTGACACCCTGTTTGGCTTGGCGTCAAAGTTCTTGTAAGACTTTTTCTTCTAGCTCATTAACCTGTCTGAGGTAGTTCTTTTGGGAGATTCAGCCCATTTTCATGAGGTGAGGAGAGATGAGCTGGAAAACATGCTTTTTCTCCTACAGTGGTGCCTTTGGAACAGTCTTCTTCTGGAAACTAGGCTGGTCCCTGTAAGAGAAATATTTTATTGTCTGCTAATATTCTTTTTATCATAGAGGTTTTATTATATTAAATTGTTATATTTGGGGGGCTTGTTTTGTTTTTGGATGATTCTTTTATTATATTTTTGTTGTAAGCCACCAGAAGTTGGAATTATTTGCCAGCATAAAAATTGAAAAAGTAAAGAAAATGAATAGGACTTTAATTTAAAAAAATCTCGCCTGCTTGAAAAGTAAGAAAATCTAACATTGTAATTTGAAAAAAAAACCATCAGTATTAAGAATCACGATTCAAAGAAAAGTGTACATAAATAAATAGTTGGTTATTGCTTAAAATTTTTTGAGATCTTGAACTCTATTAACTTTTCTTTCAAGGCTTGAAATGATTACTTACAGATCATCACCCAGGGATTATGCTGTTCAGATGGAATCTGATGAGGAAAGAGAAGCTCTGGTCATCAATCCAAATGAACATATTGTAATGCAAAAGGTAAGCTCATAAGATGAAATCTCTCTAATTGATGTGAAAATAACTTACATCATATAAAAAAAGCAGAGATCATATGATGAAAATAATTTCCCATTAGACTTTGTGTCTCTAGATTCTCCTTAAATTCTTTGCTTTGCATCCAGGACTGAAATAATTCTGTTATTTTAACAAAATTCTGGTTATACTGTTTTCTCAAATGCCACTTGATCTCACCTTTCAAGAGTTGCAATATTTGAATCACTTAAAAAAAACACACACAACTATCGAAGTGCTGCTCTTTGAAATGCCATTGAATTACCAAGATGTCTATGTTAAAGTGCAATCCTCTCTGTAAATATGCAAATAACTGTGGAGGTTGATTAAGACTGGAAGCTCAGTTGATCATAAAACTCAGCAGGTGTCCTTGAGCCAATAACTAGCTCTGTCTCCTAAAACTATAATAATAGTAATAAAAAGGCAAGTTTAGTTCTTGGAGAAAGAAATATGTCAAAGAAATGGATAAAGTAACTAGAACATCTAAGGGTACAATCACTTCAGATGATATATGACACTTAAAATTGAATGAATTCTTTCATTGTTTAGTTTTACTGAATTTGCATGCCGATGACATGATAATATTTGGTGTGCCTTGGTGGCGCAGTGGTTAGAGTGCAGTACTGCAGGCTACTTCTGCTGACTGTCGGCTGACTGCAATTTGGCAGATCGAATCTCACCAGGCTCAAGATTAGCTCAAGGTTGTTCCATCCTTCCAAGATTGATAAAAAGAGGACTGATTGTTGGGGGCAATATGCTGACTCTGTAAACCGCTTAGAGAGGGCTGTAAAGCACTATGAAGCAGTATATAAGTCTAAGTGCTATTGCTATTTGTGCAAGCTGTCCCAACAATTAGATCAATTATTGGATTATCAAATTTATGTGCCTATGAAAATTTTTGCATCACAATTATTGGCTAAGTCTGTGTTTACTGAACAGATCTAATAAAGAATTTCCAGTGTATACTTTTAAACAAGGTATATTCTTTGATTGTGTGCAGGTAAAAGGAGGAGCACATTCTATTAGGAGATGGATTCGGGGACGAAGTATTTTCTGCTCCAAGTTGCTGACCTCACGGGCAAAATCTCGCTATCTTTTTCTTGGTTATTTGGTGATACTACATCTTCTGGTTGTCTTATGTCTAACAGGCGTCTTATAAATGCACTGAATTTGCTGTGTGACTTATTTTGTGTGCCAATTTGAGATAATGGACTTCTCAAAAGCTACTGTAAAGCTATGCACTGGATACAGTTTATATATTTTCAGCCTAAGGTGTGGATTTCAACTTCATTAAGAAGTTTTAGATGTACATCCAGTTGTTCCAAAGTTGATTTGAGTAGCTCTGTAACAATGGAATATTATATTTGCTAAGAAAAAAACATTATCAAAACACTACTAGAAGCTGCTGCAATTGGGATGTTTAATATATTTGGGGAATATGGAATAGCTGAACACTGTCAAATCAGTTGTAAATGCTGTCTTTTCTATATAAATTTATTTTAACAGAGTTGAACTATACATTTGGGGAAAACTATTCTCAACTATTGGGTTTCTTTGCTTCTTGATTATAACAAGGAGCTCACAGAGTGCAATATAGGGAGGGAAAGCTGGAATCATTATGAATTTCTCAACTTTAAATAAAATCTTAAGAACTGAACTTGTCTGTTATATATTGAATGCTTACTGTAGTTTGTGCACGAGGAAATTAGCAATAACTAATTTTTTTTCCTAATAAAAAATAGAGAAGGGGCAGTTTTTGAAAATTTAAATTCTTGGAATTGGATCCAAAATAACAACAACTAACTATATTATTTTTTATTGTTTGCTGAGAGACATAAGGAAGTTTTTTGTTGCATAAAAATTTATGATCTGACTAATAATTCTGATTACCTTTCATATTGAAAGGAAAAAGTGTTTTGTCATAAGAAGCAATTCTAAGTATCATTTTAAGTATACTATTTTTTGCTTTATTTTTTTTGTAAAAAGATAATTTTCATTACTGAAAAAGAGGAATTTTTTTCAAGGGTAATTAATCATATTATCAGGAGCTGGCACTGAAAAAGACCAACACTCACAGATAGAATTCTTTCTTTGTATGGTAGATCCAGGTGTGCCAAAGTACATAACACCTGAAAAGTATTTAATAGGGAAAAGCCAAGGGAATACAAAGGATCATTATTGAAAAGATCTGACAACTAGCAAGGTGTCAACTTGACCTGACAACTAACTTACAGCTAAATGAAGTGCTGCCAAATTTTGAACAAAACTATGAATTGAAATAGTTGTCAGATGCAAACACAATATATATATATATGCGCGCTTAGTGTTCATTTTGAAATCTTCAACTGCAAGTATTTTCTGTTTTTGACTAGAAAAATTAATCTTGGTAAAAGGTGTATGAATAGTATTTTTTTAATACCATACCTGCAAAATTGTTACATGCTTTTAAGAGTAACTGAATTACTGGAATGAATGATTCACTCAGAAGGAATCTTAAAAGTTATTTACTACAATGTTCTGCTCTCACGTCACACTGAATAAGTCTGCTCCACTTCTTCACACGCATGAAATATTAGAAGATCGCTATTCTGCTTTGAATTGAAGATTAATCTCTGGAATAGAAATATATTTCTATACAGTCGGGAGTATGTGCTGTGATCCCTAAGTATAATTTTTAGCTTGCAGATTGCAAGAAGCTGCAATCTGCAAGCTATGAATGCCGAGCTATCTCTATGCTGAGTAAAAGTAGTTTTGCTGTAGTCATTCACAGGTATTCTGCAGAACATGTGAGGACTGCTTTTTCCAGCCTCACACTCTAGATTTATTGAGCCAGTTCTGGAATTGGGAATTAGAATTATTTGAGGACACTAAATCGGGGAGGGGGGGGGGCTTTATAGAGGATTGGCATAGGGAACTGAAGATGTACCATATAACCATGTGAACATAGGTACTTGGCCAAGAAATCATTTTAAAAGAGTTGTGGGTATAACTCGATTCTCCCAACCTAACACACTGCTTTTAGTATAGTATACTTTATAATGGATTGGATTAAGGTTAGTTATTCATAGAATAGATCTAAACCTATTCCAAGAATAACTAAGCCTCTTTTGAGAGGCTGGGTTAAAAAAAAGTGCTATAGATCATATAAACCAAAACCAAACAAAGAGATAGAAGAAAATGACCAATTATGTGTCACCCACAGTTTTCAGGCATAGAGTCATCCTATCCCATGATAAGGTAGTTATTTTATGTTTGCTTTCTTCCAAAATGTGATGACAAGTTGAATGGTTCATGCCATACTATTGTACTTGGTTACTTTTTTCTTTTGGAACCACAGCCAGTGGAGTGTGAACAAAATTGCTGACAGTTAACTAAATAATTTAATGAAGCAAATTGGTTAAGGAAACAAAGTGAGAAAAAGGATTGGGAAGCAAAGACAAAGCCAGTTTAACAACCTACAGTGGGAAATTATCCAAGAGTGCCAGAAATTGTGCCCTAATTTATCCAGCCTATAAGCTGTCAAAGTGATAAGCATACCCTGAAAAAAATGTTTCCAAAAATGGCACAGCAGACCTGTATAGTCTAGTACTCCATCCCACAAACGGCTGTATAAATGTAGCAGAAAGTGAGAGGGTTTCATTTGTTCCAAGACAGCTGTTGCATTTTTATTGCCTCCTTGTATATTTTTGGTAAGTATTTAGTAGATACCTTTTTCACATTTGACAAAAGTAACTTTGATTTCATTTTTAAAAAAGCTTCTGATCTATCAAAGCATATTTTAATATATTAAATATATTACATTGTTAATTAAATTTCTATAGTCTGTAGACGTCTGAAAACAATTTTAGCAAACACTCTCAAGCTATGCTATTTGACATTTTAATTCATTTTAACAGTATAGATTAGAATGGTTTAGCTTGGTTTCAGTACTTTGTTGGAACAAATTCTGTTTCTGCAAATATTCATCCACTTTTTCTGAGGAAATTTCTTGACCTTTGTATAAAGAGTATAATGTTAGAATTCTTTCACATATCCACATTATCTGCTATTACAGTATTTATGTCTTATCTCTTTAACATCATTTTTTTCTTTTGCAATTTGTATGCCAACCATGTCACCATTTTATTTGCAAATTGAAAATGCCTTTTTTGCATCATTTATGAAGAAATCCATTTGTTTTTAGTAGAGAAGCGTGTTCTGAATTCCAAATACTTTTGAGAAAAACACATTTCAGTGCATCAATTTTTTTTGTTCTTTTCTATTCAATTCTAGCTAATTGCACCAAACCTTAAAAAATGATTGAAATATTCACTTTGTCAATCTAACTAAATCACCTTTGGCTTTCTTTGAGTTCCTGAACTTTATTGAATGGATGGCTTCTTAAAAAGGGGAAGATTAATGGGGATAAATACCTGCAACAAGAGCATGTTGTACACTTCAATATGTCTAACAGAGATGTGGTAAAAATTCAAAGTATATGGGTTCTAATGGCTTCTGCCAGGTACTTCATTGAACAATGCCTCCATTGCAAGATGAATGGAAAAAAACATGTTTTCAGCAGTGATTTAAGTACATTGGGAAATAGATTTTTATTTCCAGAGAAAAAAATGGGAATATTTCTTTCTTATACCATGTTGATTATCACTATCTAATGTAGCAAAAGTGAAGGGAAAGCACCTAGCCTTACTGCTGAACTTCAGACTTTCAAGAGAAGTCTATTGTGCTTTTTGTTTATGGTAAATAAACCTTGTCCTGTCTCACTCCACTTCCTAGAACAGTTTTTTTTTTATAAGGGTTCACAATTCACAAATACAGAATAGTTCTTGTAAGTGAGCACTGACAGTAGTGGGAACAGCTGCCATTTCAAAGAATTAGCCAAAGCTTTCCAGAAGGTCTATCTTTAGATCTTTCCTGTTGAGAATGTTTATATTGTGGGGATAATTTGGGTGAGTGAGGAACATGCTGCTGCTTTAGATTAGCTTCAAATAACATACTTGCTTTATGTACACATTGAGCATAATCTAAGCCACAAGACTTTCTTGTGTTAATTACATAATGATGTCTTCATATGAGAAAAAATAACAGGCAGGCGCTGCTCCCTATGACCCACCTCCCAGAATCTAGTTATTGAAAAAGGAGGTTGTAGATAGAGATATTAGACATCTATACATGCACAAATAGGATTCTCCTATCTGCTCAATATATTAGTATCAGGAGTAGGTAGGTCTTGTAGTAAGGCTCAGATGTACTTTCTATCAAGAGTTAACCTGAAAAGTAGAGAGGGAAATTTGAGTATTTTCTCCAGGCAAATCTCTCACTCACTCCCACTCTGTGTGATTAAAAAGTAGTAGAGAGTAAATTTAATTAGGAAATACGACTACTTCTCCCCTATTGTTCTGACAAATATTCCTCTATCTTAGAAAACTTAGTTGAATTATTCAAATTCTAAGCAAGATCAACATTAACTTGCCCAAATTTTAGTCGTTACTGAGGACTGCACAAGAGTTAAGATCCTCAGTTTGACATTTCTCAAGAGAATTTGATATATGCCTACCACATTTGAAGAGATTACACCTGTATACAGAAATGCATACATATCTAAGAGATGTACAGTATTTTGGCTATGCAGCTGAATAGAGATATCGGGGGGTTTTGTGCATGCTCTTAAATTGTAATATGTGGAATGAAGCTGACTTTTTTTGCTCATTTTTTCCCCCACTCAACAGTCAAGAGTGTTCTATGGGAATCTTTTAAACATTGTGAATCCCCTAGAAATGGCAGCTAGATTTGACTGTAGGCATTGCCATTTCTCCTATTCCCAGCTGTTTACCTAGTAGAATATAAAAAGTCTGAAGCCTTTACAACTGTCACTAATAGGGAGAATCTCAACATCAAGATGAATATATTACCCAGAATTTTATATTTGTTCCAAACAATTCCAATTAGGCTTGGAAAAGACTATTTTGAAGATTTAAATAAAATTGTGCTGAAATATATATGGCAAGGTAAGAAAGCGAGAATAAAATTAAAACTTTTGCAAGATGCTAGAATTAGAGGAGGATTTGGTTTGCCTAATTGGGAGTTGTACTATCAAGCTACAAACTTGATGTGGGTCAAGGAATGGATAACATTAAGAAATACTAGATTGTTGACATTAGAAGGACATGATTTGTTGTTGGGGTGGCACGCTTTTATATGGTACAAGGGAACTAAAATACAGGGGTATTTTAGAAGACATCATATACGGGAGTCTTTGTGGTTAAATTGGGAGAAGATTAAAAGACAATGCTATTTGAAAATTCCAGTCTGGTTATCGACTATTGAAGCATTTTCCTATCCTATAATATACAAGAAGGAACAAACAGATATGGGGAAATATTGAATGAAAAGGGTGAACTTAAATCTATGCAAAAACTAGAAGAACAAGGTATAAAGATGAATTGGTTTTCATATGCGCAAATACATTCAAGGTATGATAAAGATTTTAAAACAGAAGGTTTCTATGATAAATTGACTGATCTAGATAAGATTTTGACAGGTACTGATGAAAAGGTGATTGAAAAACTATGGATATTTATTAGAAATTAAACTATAAGAAGAACAAGTTAAAGAAACTATGGTTGTTTGGGGAAAGAACTTTGGATATGGGATTGATTTAGAGAAATGGCAAAAATTGTGGTCTCAAAATTATAAAATGACAATGTCAACAGCTTATAAAGAAAATTTGTATAAGATGTTTTACAGGTGGCATTTCCCCCCAACAAGAATAGCAAGAATGTTCAAGAATAAATCCGAAAAATGTTGGAAATGTCATCAGACACCTGGCTCATATTACCATATGTGGTGGACTTGTGCGGACGCTAGAAAATACTGGACTAAAATCCACATGTGGTTGGAAAAAATGACAAAAAAACATATAGATTTGAAACCAGAGATATTTTTACTGGGAATTTTACCTGATACATATAGCAAAGATTTGAAATATTTGACTGTAAATGTATTAACAGCGGCTAGGATTGTATTTGCTAAAAACTGGAATAATGAGACAATACCATCGCAGGAGGAAATCATTAAGAAAATATTGGAATGTACTGAAATGAGTAGATTGACATTTGAAATTAGAGAACAAGAGGATAAACAATTTTATAAAATTTGGGACCTTTTCTATCAATGGTTAGATAATAAAATATAATATTAAAATATGTAGAATTTTAGAAAACAATGAATATATAAAGATGTATTTCTTTTTTTATTATTATATCTACAAAATGTTTTTAGGATAGATTTGGGAGGATAATATGAATTCTTATAAAATAAACTAAGTAAATTATGGCTATCTCGTAAAATACGAATGAATAAAACTATAGTCAAATGATTGATTAATAATGATAGTAAGGTATTTAATTTTTGATTGATAATATGAGCTATTATGCAATGTAACTGTAACTGAAGACTACGAAATGGATGCACAAAATAATTTGTAAACCAACCGGCACACTGCTTGTATACTTATGGAAGAAAGTTTGATGTTTTTATGTTTTGTTTGTTTATGTTTTTAAAAACCAATAAAATTTACAAAAAAAAAAAAAGAAGCTATATTATGTGGTTTGCTCCCTGTTTGTGTAAATGATGCTTGATAGTTCAAATTATTTCCCAAACACCAGACCTATTTTTTCCCCCTCTGACTTTTGCTGAAAGGACAGTGAGGAGTCATGGGTGATGATGATGAAACCACAGCTCTTGTCTGTGATAATGGCTCTGGCCTGGGCTTTGTAAGGCTGGATTTGCAGGAGACAATGCTCTCCGGGCTGACTTTCCTTCTATTGTTGGGTGACCTTGGCACCAGGTCAGTTTAAATAATATAAATAAAACCCCTGACGATTGATGTTAAGTCAATCCTTACTATTTTAAAAGTCACTGCATTTGATTTGAGTACATCTCAAAAACCATTAAACATTTTTCAACCGTTTATAAAACTGGATACCTTTTTTAAAATCTCCCATTCCGTATGTCGGAAATGAACTGAAGATAGCAGATCAAATTGGGAGGCTAAAACTGACAAGGTGGTGAGCAAAACTTTATTATGAATAGAAGAAACTGGCAGGAGATTCTGAGAAAGAGCAAGGAAGTTGCCATCCAGAGGAGGATCAAGAAGGTGGCTGTTGTTCGTTTTTGTACATGTTCTTTTTTTACATGTGTGTTGCGATGAGCAATGTATGAAAATCATACAGCTGCAGCTTCCATCTTGACTTTATTTTACCTTTCCTGTCTACACATTGCACAGTGGCAGATAGGATAGCACTCCAGAGGGTTAACATCATTGCCCAGAAGATATTGGTTGCCCTCTCCCCTCTTTGGAAGAACTTTATAGCTCCCACTGCCTTAAAAAAGTTCAAAACATTCTCAAAGATCCATCTCACCTGGGCAACTTTTTTTTTTAACTATTACCATCTGGCAAACTATACAGAATAATAAAAAAGGACAAATTGGCTGAAAAACAGCGTCTATCCCAGGGCAGTAGCTCTGTTGAATTCTACTGTATAGTGCAGTGTTGGTATGGTGTCGGGGGTTTCAATTCAATGTGTGGAGTGTGAAAGGTGTGTGTTTGTGTTTATTTTCATGGTCATGATGTGTTTGATTTCATTATATGAAGTGCAATGACAAAGTAACTAACTAACTACACTCCTGCCAATTACTGTCCTACTCAGCCTCTGTTAGTTGAGGCAAATGGCTGCATTGCCTAGTGATAGGTATAGAACTTCGTACAAAATATTTCAGAATGAAATATTGTTTAATTCTTTGATGTTATCGATGTTGCATATCAATGACTAGAATATAATGTATAAAACATAGGGCAGTCATTTCTCTTCACAAGATGAATGATCATCTAAGATAAGTAATGACAATGTAAGTCACTTGCAATCAACTGACTAAGGCAGCCTGTAAGAAACAAAATAAAATTTACAGATTAAAAATAGTTTTCCAAACATGAGATTGTCTCTATGAATGGTCTTCAGAGTTTCATACCTGCATGCTAAATCCTCGAATGTGCATTTTAAAAAGAAAAGTTACTAAATTCTGTTATTTTATATATATAGTTTACAAATATGGTATAGTTATAGAATTGTTTGTATGTGTTGTAGCTTAATATTTTCCATGTAATCAACCTACTTTTATAAAAAATTCAAAAGAACATCACAACATCAAATAAATCAGTATTTTAAAATGTAAGCTAAAGAGACTTAGCAATTCTAAATGTGTATCAAAAGCAAAGAGAGAATAATTGGAAAGTAAATCACCTCTTGATGAGAGCTGCTGTGGAGTATTTGATGTATGGCATAGAATTTGGGCATAATCAAACATTAAATCTTGTTGATTTTAATGGGAGAGTTACAGAACAATCTTATATGCTTATTTAGCAGTGCAATCCACAATCCTCTATGGAACCTCTTCCAGACAAGTGTATATATAATTACATCAGCTGCAATCCCCTTGCTTGGAAAAAAGTATCAATAAACATATGATGTAACAGGTCATTTTTTCCCAGTGAAGTAAATCAAATATTGAAACTTGAAAGTTTGAAACCCATACCTAATGGAATTTGTATTGGTCTCAAACACAATATAGTTACAGGAAGTTTTCAGTTACTTATAGTAATAGGATCCAGGAACTCCATTGCTAAGCAACATAGACTTATGGTGTGATGTCACAGGACCACCCTAACTTATGACAGCAATTCTGGCAGTCCCATCATTAGGTAAATCCTATATGTAGCATCTTGCACTAAAATGATCTTCATTTGCAATCTCCTACAAGCTTCCTCATTGACTTTTTTTGGGAAGATGAAGATTGCAAATAATGATCAGATGAACGCCAAGCAGGGGTGGGATTCTACAGGTTCGCACCTATTCGCTAGAACCAGTTGTTAACATTCTAAGCAGTTCGGAGAACCGGTTGTTAGAAGAAATTACTGGCTTAATCCTGTAAGGAAGGCAGGAAGGAAACATTCTGGTGTTGCTTACAGAAACTGCCTCTCCATTAACCCTTATTACATTCTTGGCAGGACTAGACTTCCTGTCTCAGCAACGTCTGGAGTTTTTTTTTTACCCTCCTTTGCTGGTACTTTGCTTGTGTGGAGTGACCATTTAAAGTTACAATGGCACTGAAAAAAGTGACTTATGACCATTTTTTACACTTAAGACTGTTGCAGCATCCCCACAGTCACGAGAGGCCAGGCGAGGAGATGCGTGCCTCAATGTGAGTGATATTAAGTTGGCCACATCCAGCCAATTACATGACCACCAAGCCACGCCCACCAACTAAGCCACGCCCACAGAACCAGGTGTTAAAAACTTTGAATCCCACCCCTGATGCCAAGCATGGGAATGCTGTGACAGCCACAATTATGAAAAATCTTATAAGCACCTCTAGTTCCATAGTGTCATGATCCTGAATGGTTGGTGAGTGAGTGGACATTAAATGAAGACTATCTGTAAATTCAAAATGACTGATTGTCTACCACCGTGATGAAGAACCTATGGCATGTGTGCCGGAAGTGGCATGCAGAGCCACTTCTGCCAGCACGTGAGAGGTCACCCAGAAGAGCCCCACTGCGCATGTGTGCACGCCTCCCATCAGCCAACTGATTGTCAGGTATCTGCTGGGGGAGATGCGTGTGGGAGACACGCCCGCATGGCTTGCGGGAGGTTGCATGAGAATGCTCAGAGGTGTGCAGGGGGGGTCACGCGTGCATGCTCAGAGGCGTGTGGTGCACATGCAGGGGTCATGCATGCATGCGCAGGGGGCAGGGGAGTCACGTGCACATTGCATCATGGGTGCAGGCACACGAGCGTGTGCACGCTTGCACGTGCACACAGTTTTGGCACTCAACATGGAAAAGGTTAGCCATCACTGGTTTACCATAATATAGCCTACGTAATGTATGATTATCAGTGGTTTTATAATATTATTGTCTAGGTGTTACAGATGTCTGCTTTAGGAAGAGGAATGTTGACTTACCTATGCAGAGTAAGCTATGAAGAGAATTGTGTGGGATTGCCAAAGACATAACTAAAGCAGAATAAAAGAATTTATTGTTGATGCTGATGCTGAATTACATCAGACACTAGTCTATGTAAAGTTTGTAATACAGTGTTAATGGTGATGTTTTCCTTTCATTGATACATTTTGCAGGGAGTTATGGTAGGGATGGGCCAGAAAGACAGCTATGTTGGGGATGAAGCACAAAGTAAACAAGGTATTCTGACCCTGAAATATCCCATTGAGCTTGTTAGGAATCTGTCCACCAATTAGTTGGATTGGCAATATATAAACCAACAATGTATGTTTTGTAGCTTTAAGTCAAAATCACTGTATTGATTTGTAATGTGTTCCGATTGGTTGATTGTATTGCAGATTGCCATAAGAGGGAGCTAGAGATCATAGCTTGTTCTCTCTGACATTCTGTCTCTCTGACATTCTGTTGCTATCTAAGATTCTCTGTTGTATTTATCCTGTGCTTATACTTTGATATTTTTGTTTACTGTAAATGACAAAGGCAACCGGTAAGAAGACTTTGTAATTGGATATCCTTTGGACTGTAAAACGTATATGATCTGGACCGTTTATTGGACTGTGCTATTTCTTAAAGTAAACTTTAACTCAATTTAGTGTATCTGTGTGTGGCTGGATGATTATTCATAACTATTCTCATAAACGTTTCCATGTGCATATCCTTGGTACTCAAGGGTTATTCTGTACATATCATAACAGAGCTCAGTATTATCACAAACCGGGGTGACATGGAAAAGGTGAGTGCTTTTTGTGACTCTCTATGATTTGCTACTTTTGAAAATGTCAAGTAATAGTACCTGCACCAGTGAGATAGCGAATTGCACTGGAACCAACCAGAGAGTTTCTTTATTTACAGTACAATATAAAGTCTCCTTTCTGTACCAAAACAACGGGAGGCATCCTTGCTTTTTCTTGAGGTCGTGCTTTTTGTGACTACGTTATTCACACACACTCATGTGCCACAAGATCATCACAGGCCCATTTGTGTAAAGAAGCTGGAAATGCTAAGCGTGCAGGGGTGCACATTGATGTATGTTTGCTTGTATTTCTGCTCTGTGAAGAAACAAGATCCCATGTGGAAGAGGGAGAGTATATCTACGATAAGGAATAGTCATAAGCAATAACTGAGATAAAGTTATGGCTTCCATGCTTAAACTTTTGGAGAGATCCAGACTGAATGTGTGCTCTGTTCTGGCATAAATATTTTTGTTTGTTTGCTTGCTTGCTTTTAAGTGATTGCTTTAGCAGAACTTTAGAAGTTGCTTAGAGAATTTGGTTTCCACGTGAAGGCTCATATCTAAATACTCTATAAGAAATGATGAAGTTATGATGAGAATGTCTTTAAAAACAACAACCTTGGCCTTCAGAACCTGCCCCATCCTTTCTTTGCCCCTTTAGCTGATTCCGAGAACTGCTGTGCTACTATCCCAAGGTGTTTTTTCAAAAGGCAACTGGACTTTCTTGGGTTTTTTTTTCTTTGAAAACATTTCTCTTCTCGTTCAAGAAGCTTCTTCAGTTATGTATATATTCTATGGAGAATCTCCATAAACATGCTATGCTTCTGCCTTTTTTTTTTTTTTTTTGAGGATAGGCCGGGGATATGGAATGACATACTTTGTCCTCTAGATGGTAGCATAGCTTTTCCACAAATAATATTTAACTTGATCCCATTCACAACCCTAATTATTCCCACTACATCTCTGTAATTCCCCCTTTGCCTTTTCATTTCTATTTCCTGTGTTGTCAAGTAGTTCTAAAGTTTAAAAGGTGGCATCTGTGATACATTATTCACTGTGTTTGCTCGATGCATTGTCTCCTGAAATTCCCAGCTGTGTTTATCTAAATATGCTAAATCATTAAAAACTCAGAAGCAGGGAAGATAGCTAGCAAGATAGTTTATTCATCTCTTTTTAGAGGGGTGGGCCAGCCTGTGTATGTATATATTTGTGCATTGCCTTCCACATTCTGCCCATTACCATGAATTTGGATGATAGGATGCACAGAATTAAATGAAGCAGCGAGGACAGAACAACTGTTAGAGCAATTTTGAAACATTGCACAACACACTTGGCCAGATTTCTCGTAATAGATGTCACATGGTGCTAAATGAGTGTTGAGACATGAAGTGCAAAACCATGGATTCTAGATCTGGGTTCACCTGCTCAGAGTGGCATTCAGTATATCTGGTGCACAAAAAGACAAGAACATGGCATTATTTTTAATCTTACATTGTTCTTTCATAGCATGTAGAAGCTCTTCCTTACATCTAATTTTAAAATTTGAAATGCCATTGCTGGTGAAAAACAGAATGCTTTCCCTTTAGCACTTGTAAAATGTGAAAAATTAGACACCTAGTCATTATACAGTATATGAACAGAATGACAAGCCTTTGATTTAGTATGCAATATATTATACTTAAATCCCTTGGGCAACCTTTTCCATTATGGACAATCCTGAAAGTCACTGTAATGAAAATTTTTGAAGCAGTAAAAATTTCAAAAATCTCAGATTCAGGTCTCTGTAACAGAGCTTTCAATCATGATTGTCTGAAGCATTTGCTGCCAGAGCTTATATGAAAACATCCCCATATGAGCCTCTTTGGCGCAGTGGTTAGAGTAGTAGTACTGCAAGCTACTTCTGCAGCCAGCTGCCTTCAATTTAGCAGTTCAAATCCCACCGAGTTCAAGGTTGACTCAGCCTTCCATCCGTCTGAGGTGGGTAAAATGAGGACCCAGATTGTTGGGGGCAATATGCTGATTCTGTAAATCGCTTAGAGAGGGCTGTAAAGCACTATAAAGCGGTATGTAAGTCTAAGTGCTATTGCTATATTTTCAGAATATTAAGGAAAATCTCATGGATGTTCTGGTTATGTCTTATCTTCCTGGTGTCCCTCAAATGATATCTTCCTTGTAGGAAGTTGTGCCTTAATACTGCTTGGAGCAAGAGTAGTTTCTGCACAACAGTGGGAGTATCTGTCATGCCCATGTGATATGAAGGCTTTGGATATTGAATGCCTGAATGTTTCATATATGGGACTAAATGAACTATGCAGTTCCCCAAATGGTACAATGCAATTGTATGAAACGTTGTAAAAGTGAGTCAGCTAAGATGGGAGCATAGACCCCCTCAGTGCAAATAAAGATACGTGCAAGAATTCCCATTTTCAGTCCATTTTGCATTTTTGCATGGATCTGTCATTCTCCGTACTCGATGCTCAATTAAAAATTGTTTGCCATTTTTAGATTTGGCATCATTCTTTCTACAATGAACTTCATGTTGCCCCTGAAGAGCATCCTGTGCTGCTCACAGAAGCTCCTTTAAATCCCAAGGCTAATCAAGAGAAAATGACTCAGGTAATTATTTGGATATTGTTTCTTCTCAAATTAAGCACTGCCTTCCTTCTGAGCAAGAAAACTGTCATGTAATATCCACAGAAATATCACTGTTGTGTAATAACCACAGAAATATAATTCCATGATATGCGATCAATAGCAGTATTTATTCCTGATATAATATCTATTAATCTGTTCTCTTGATTAATCTTAGTTGCGCCCCTCCGGGCTCTGTTTTTTTGCCTTCCTGGGCCCCAGGGAAGCCTTCTGCAAGCAAAAATGCCCCCCAGGAGGCTTCCCTGAGGCCCAGGAGGCCCAAAAACAGAGCATGGGGGGTGCTGCGTGCCCCCCGCACTCCATTTTTGTCTTCCTGGGCCCTAGGGAAGCCTTCTGGAAGCAAAAACTACCCCCCAGGAGGCTTCCCTGAGGCCCAGGAGGCAAAAATGTGTGTGTGTGTGTGGGGTGTTACCGGAAAAAAAGAAAAGCCATGCCTACCCAGCCACATGGTCATGCCCACTTGGCCACGCCCACAGAACTGGTTGTTAAAAAAATTTGAATCCCACCCCTGAGCAGATACCATTCTTAAAAAAACATTCAAATAAAACCTGGGTGTCTTTATAAAGTGGATTAAAAATCATGCATTTGGCTGAACAACTGTTATAGACTATCAATCACTATATAACCATCTATTACTTTCTTAGCAAATATTCACCACCGACTTGGAAAGGCAGTATATTTTGAAATCTTTGATCAGTTAATTTTATTTCTTTACAGGAATGGAATCTGCTGGGATCCATGAAACAACTTATAACAGCATAATGAAATGTGATATTGATATCCATAAAAATATTTATGCCAATAATGTGCTTTCTGGAGGAACTACCATGTACTGTGGTATTGGTGATTATATGCAGAAAGAAATCACAGCACTGGCAGTTAAATTAAATGAAAATTAAAGTAAATATTATGTTTAATATTCATCTAATAGATATTTAATAGTGTAGTCGTGAAATATTATCTTGGATTCTTTTAAAAAAGAAATATATGCTGTTTTCATATATTGTCCGATTTCTGTTCGAAGAAACAAATAAAAGGTTTTATGAAGAAAGATGCAGATATTAAAGATAGAGAAATCAGAATCAATGGCATAGATTCTCTGGTTGGGATTCATAGATTCATAATCTGTTGGCCTTGGGCCATTTTCTTTGCAATTATTTGAATTATTGATTCAATAATTCAATTATTTGATACGATTATTACAATACAATACAATAAAAAGTTTATTTTTTATTGAACCTCACTTGCTATTCATCTTAATGATGCACTCTTATCTTTCTTGACACTGGAATACACAAATTTAGCAAATGTTCTATCTAGTTTTAAACTGTTTTTCCTAGAAGGCCACTTTTTGCTTTAGCAAGTGACTTTTTAATTCTTAAAATAAAATTTCCATAACCTTTTTTCTTTCCCACCTTCCTGAATATAGGAATATATTTGGATCACAAGATAAACTACAAGCTTGTTGGCTCCTTCCTTGAGTGAAGTGGCAGGATATGGCCATCTGTTGTTTGTGGCTTTCTGTATCATATTCTGGGTGCTGGTGCAATTTAATTAAAGAACATTGTTTGTTTTCTGGCTTATTTATAGAGCTGTCTGGATGATACAGTAACCTCAAGAGGTGCACTTAGTCCTCAACTTACAATCACAATTGAGCCCAAAATATCTGTTGCTAAGCAGGGCAGTTGTTGTTTTTTTTAGATAAAGTTTTTTATTTTTAAACACAAACATACACATACAAAAACATAAAAACATAAAATCCTCTTCCATTTTATATACATACAGTGTGTCAGTTGGTTACATATCTTTTGTACTATACTTTTGTAGTCATTTACTCACAATTTATATCAATCTTCACATTGTCAAACTAACATATGTTTATATATTTATCAGTTATTAATCATCCATGACTAAACTATTTATTCCATCGTTTTATACAAGATGTTCCACATTTTATCTTAAAATTTATGTTATACTTTCAACCAGTGGTTATATATATATCTGTATTATGTTTTATATCAATCTATTAGATTTCTATCACAAAATTATCTAGTCTATTATATTACCATGCCTTTTTATCCAACCATTGATAAACCAAATCCCACATCATATAAAATTGCTTATCTTCTTGTTCTCTAATTTCAAAGCAGGGCAGTTGTTAAGTGAATCACTGCAGGTGTAAAGTCAGTGATATGGTTGTTTAGTGAAGTTGGCTTTTCTAATGACTTTGCTTGTCAGAAGGTCATAAAAGGTGACCTTATAACTCCAGGGCACTGCAGCTGTCATAAATACGACCCAACTGCCAATTTTGATCATGTGACCATGGGGATGCTGCAACAGTTATAAATGTGGAAAACTATCTTAAGTCACTTTTTTTCAGTGCTGTTATAACTTTGAACGGTCACTAAATGAATGGTTATACTGTAAGTTGGGGACTACCTGTACTGTGAACCAGTCATACCGCTCAGGAGAAAGGATAAAAGTCTTATTGAATAACACAAGTATGATTGGTGTGTTAGACTCAGATATATACAGGGATGGGCTGCTACAGGGTTCGCGCATGTTCAGGCGATCCTCTATCTAAGATTCTGCGCACTTCGGCGAACCGGTAAATCCCTCACCCCTGGCTGGCCCTGCCCTGCCCTGCTCTGCCCACCCCACCCCACCCTCCCAGAAATCCCACGCAACCCGTTTTGGATGCCAGATAAGTACAGAGCTTCTATGGAGGCTCGGGGTGTGTGTGAAAAATGAGCCTCCTGGAGGCTCTCTAGAGGCTGGAATTGGGCCTGTTTCCAGCCTTTGGAGGCCAGGGAGGCTTTTTTTGCCCTCCCAGAGGCTCGAGGAAAGCCTCCAGAGCCGGGGAGGGTGAAAACAGGGTGCAGGAGGCTAACTAGGCCACACCCACCATGACCACGCCCACCCAGCAATCGGGCAGAGAACCGGTGGCTGAAATTTTTGAAGCCTACTCCTGGATATATACATAGATGCTGCTTTTCAAGTGCTCTTAGGCTGCTTTTATGTGACCTCCCTGAGCTTTTAGGATAGAGCAGGCTATAAATCATTCAGTTTAAACTGAGCTAAAATAAATAAATAAAAGACCACCACAGAATTTGTCATGAAGTAGACGAATAATTGTTTGGTTTAAACAATTGTCTTGGTTTCCATAGAACCTTATAATTATTGTAGATATTATAACTGCATGCTGCATTGTCTCCATTTTCTACAATAAGAATAAATGAAATTAAATAGAGGTCTCTTTAACCATCACTAGTGGTTTCATTGACAGATTTTTGCACACATATGTATATGTACATGTATGTTTACTTTTTCAAGTTGAAAAAGTAATACGTAAATACTCTGTTTGGATTGGAGGTTCCATATTAGCTTCTCTGTCAACTTTCCAGCAAATGTGGATCTGTGAAGATGAATATGAAGAAGCATTCCATTGTCCATCACAAATGCTTTTGGGTAATTTATTAGAAAGGTTCCCTTGTGATTTCTCACTATTTTCTTAGGAAGAGGGAGTGTATTTTAGGGTTTTTTCCCACCACACTTCTAAAAATATAATAAATGGTTTTTCCAATTAATTAAGTGTTCTTTTCTGGTGCCTAAAATATGCATCAGATTTTTCATTTCAGTAACAAGCAAAGGGTAACTATGATAATTGGAAAGCTAATTCTTCAAATTCTTTTTCCACCCCAAGAACAAAATGTGCATTAGGAATTTTCCCATCACTTTTGGGCTGTGAATTCAGTATTTTATATTTTGTAACAGAGTGGCCTGTTAAGTGTACAGTAATCCTTGACTTACAAGCTTTCATTTAGCAACCACTCAAAGTCATAATGAAAAAAATGTGACCGGTCTTTGCATTTAAAACTGTCGCTGCATCCCCACAATCACATGATCACAATTCAGGTGCTTGGCAAGCAGCATATATTTATGATGGTTGCAGTGTCCTGGGATCATGTAATCACCATTTTTAATCTTCCCAGATGGCTTTTGAGAAGCAAAGTCAATGGGGGAAGCTGGATTCACTTAATATTATATGATTCATTTAACAACTACAGTGGTTTGCTTAACAACTGTGGGGGGGGGAGTTGTAAAATTGCGCCCAATTCATTTACCAACCAGCCTGCTTAGCAGCCAGTTATGACCAATGACCAATTATAATCATAAGTCAAGAACTAGCTGTTAAGGCATCAGGGTAGAAACTGAGAAATCATGAGTTCTAGTCCATGGCACAAAATCTAATCTAGAATAGAATAACAGAGTTAGAAGGGTCATTGGAGGTCTTCTAATTTAACCTCCTGCTCAGGCAGGAAACTGTATACTGTTTTCAGACAGATGGTTCCAGTGTTGGACCATTCACAACTTCTGGAGGCAAGTTGTTCCACTGATTAATTATTCTAACTGTCCGGAAATTTCTCCTTAGTTTTCTCCTTGATTAGTTTCCATCCATTCCTTCTTGTCCTGCCTTCAGGTGCTTTGGAGAATAGCTTGACTCCCTTTTCTTTGTGGCAACCACTGAGATATTGGAACATCCAGGCTTAGATTAGACTAAACTTAGAGCAGGTTTAGTCTAGGTACAAAGGTTTAGTCTAGGTACAGTCAGCTCCGTACCTTTCAGCCCTGGGAATGGGCAACAGCAAACCATTTCTGAAAAAAACATTGGCAAGAAAATTGCAGGGAGGCTATACAGGCAGTCTCTGACAATTGGGCATGATTGAACAGAAGAAAAACAAAACGAAACAGGAGGAATAAGCACAACAACATTTGCACATACATGAAGAATTTTGTATAGCTTTTCAGGGAAATCCAGTCATTATTCATAAAAGCCTATGAACTGGGCTGAGACCAGATGACTTACCCAAGAACAACAGGAGGGGCTATCATAGTTAAACTGATACGACATAATGGAATGCTGGCAAACATCTGAATTTCAGAAAAATGAATCAGAAAATTTTTAATAATAAGTTTTGTATTAAAATGAAACTGCTTACTTACAGAAATCTCTCATTACAGAGAGATCGCTCTGGTGGCACCATCTTCCTATGTTCTGTTCAGGGAAGGGAA